>NC_086350.1:25637256-25937256 GCF_036324505.1 Eleginops maclovinus
TTTGTTTTTATCTATTTCAAAACAGCAACGCTTAATAACTTTTCGGAAATTCGGAAACATTGTGTGCTAATAGCTTTCAAACATTCTTGTTGAAGACACAGACGTTGACATACTGCATATCAGTCTCTCTTATTAGATGAAATAAAGATAACATTGTAGCCTCTCCAAACTAAAGCTTGCACACTAACAAGTCTAGCTTCTTTTGACTCAAAATAGCATGCCAGCAGGCTAATGTTAGCTTCTGCTCTTGCTTAGAATGAGTAAAGAATAACAGCAAAAGCTTAACATAGGCAAAATGAGAATAATCTTGTAGTTTTCGAGATGTAGATAAAACGATATGTAGATGCGATTTCAGAAATATATCAGCCTTCCCGCCTATTAGAAGAAATAATGATAATGCAGCCTCTCCAAACTAATGGTAATGCCAAACACTCTTGACTCAAACTAGCATGCCAGCAGGCTAAAAAATAAAGCTAGCAGGTTAAAACATATCAACTTAATAAATAATTTACTCTAGTCTTGTCTTTTATTTAACTGTGAAAACAAGGCTCCATCATGTTCCAGCATTTAACAGGGATTGTTTACAATAACCATAAATAGCATGCTGCTAGCCAATTGTCCTATTTCTGTCAACAAAAATGCTAAATACATTATTAAAGTCTAGTCAGTGGACCTAGAGTCTCTCATTACTCACCGACAGGGATGACTGATCGTAAATCATGTACTGTAGTAATGTCTTGTATAAAATAAAATAATAATGTGTGTGGTTGTGTTAGTGAAAAACAACACCACCTTACATTGAAATGACCTACAAAATACCAAATGTGTATCTTTTTAAAAGGAGAGATCACAAGCACGATACAATTTACACACACAAGGTCACGACAGATGAAGAGAAATCCTCCTTTTTTCATTTACACAGTGAAAGCACAGAGACAGGGAACCCCATTAATGTGAAAACATGAATAATTGAGTAAGTGAAAGCATTCCCAGGAGAGAGAAGGAGGGAGAGATAGAAATCACTGGGAACAACCCAGGGAACACCACTCCCAAATTGCATGTGCCTCACACACACACACACACACACACACACACACACACACACACACACACACACACACACACACACACACACACACACACACACACACACACACACACACACACACACACACACACACACACACATACACATACACAAACACCCTTGTATCACTACAAGGAGCCAGAGAATGCAAAGATAAAGATGGCTACCATTATTACTACAGCATCATAAAAAGGAAAGCAATAAAGCAAGATAGATTAGATAGATAGATAGATAGATAGATAGATAGATAGATAGATAGATAGATAGATAGATAGATAGATAGATAGATAGATAGATAGATAGATAGATAGATAGATAGAGATAGATAGATAGATAGATAGATAGATAGATAGATAGATAGATAGATAGATAGATAGATAGATAGATAGATAGATAGATAGATAGATAGATGTGCATCTGTGTATTTTTGCTGCATTGACCTTAGGTGGTAATATGAGCATTATTCCCTTCATCCCTCCATTTCCTTTATTTGTATTCTAATGGAATTGTTTCGACTTCCTCCATTTCCATCTCTCCCTCCTCTGGGATCCATCTGTAGTCGTGCAGTTAGCTGCCTACCTCGTATACCCTTCCCTCCATCCTTCATCCATCTGTCCTTCCCCTGTCTCTGGTATAACTGAGCATATCTGCCTGTATACATCAGATTTTGTATGTATTATCGTTGGTATGTATTAATGCAAATGTGATTCTTGTTCCCTCACTCAAATGTTGTGTGTGGTCAGTGGTTGGTGTTTATGGGTATGTGTGTGTTCTTACCTGAGGCCTGGAGGACGGGGGCTGTGTGTGTGTGCGTCGTGGCCGTGGTCGTGAGGCGGTGTAGTGCCTCAGAGTCTGTCCCTGGGTGGGTAGAGGCTCCATGGGGGAAGCAGGAGATCCAGAGCTGAAGGGGGAGCCTGGGCTGGGCTCGCAGCCGGGGAAGGGAGCCTGTCGTCTGGGTAAGCTTCCTTGGCCGGCAGCTTCCTCCTCTGCAGAGCGAGCGGTGATGGAGCGCAGTAGGGGGGGACTGGGAGGAGGAATGAACGATGCTCCTCTCACTGCTGCAGCATCCAACGCTGCTGCCACCTCCCCCTCCCTCCTCCTCCTCCTCTGTCCCGGGGGGGAGGGGGACGGGGAAGGGGAGGGGCTTGGAGACCTGACTGACATGAGGGTTGCTGTCGACAACAGAGGGAGAGCGCACCTTACTCCTCCCCCTTCTTCTCTGGCACCTCCTCCCCTGATCTGCTGCTCCAAGTCTGCATCCAGGAGACCTGAGAGGGGAGGCACAAGGAGAGGTGATGGAGGGGAAGAGGATGGAGGGAGGAAGGGAGGGAAAGAGGGGGAATCCAGCCCACAAATTGGAAATATGAATATATAGGGCAAAGCTCTATTGGGAAGAAAGGGAGGAATGGGGAAACAAGGAGAATGGGAGATAGGAGGAGGAAGGGTGTGTCAAGAGACTAAAAGGGATCAAGGGGGATGAGAGAATAGATAAGAGGGGGTTAGAAAAGAGAAGAGAAAGAAATAAGGAGCAAAGCTTAGAGATACAGAGTAGATAGAGAGGACGCAGAGAGGAAATAGAAAGGCAGCAGAAAGGAAACATAAAGGAAGTAGAGAGGAAGTTAACAGAGAGGAAGCAGATATGAAGCAGATCGAGAAGAGAGAGGAAGCAAAGATTAAGCAGAGAGGGAGCAGAAAGAGAACAGAGAGGGGACAGAAAGGAAACTGAAATGAAGCAGCTATAGGAGCAAAAGGAAGCAGAAAGGAAACTAAAAACAGAGAAAAGACTAAAAACAGAGAAAAAGCAGGGAGGAATAGAGAGAAAGCAGAAACTAAGCAGAGAGGAAGCAGGGAGGAAACAGACAGCGAAGCAAAGAGGAAGCAGGGAGGAAACAGACAGGGAAGCAAAGAGGAAGCAGGGAGGAAACAGATAGTAAACAAAGATTTAGCAGATAAGAAGCAGAAAAGGAAATAAAAACGAAGCAACTAGGAGCAAAAGGAAGCATAAAGGAAAGAGGGTAAAAGCAGAGAAAAAGCAGAGAGGAAGTCAAGAGGAAGCATAGAATAATCAGAGAGCAAACTATAGAAGAAGTAGAGAGGAAGAAAAGAGGAGCTGAAAGGAAGCTGAAAGTAAACAGAGATACACAGAGAGGAAGCGTAAAGAAAACAGAGAGGAAGCAGAGAGGAAACAGAGCAGCAAATAGCTCTGCAGTCACACTCGGCCCAGGATCAAATAAGATAAGGTAGGATAGGGTTAGACCTACGAGTAAATCATTAACATTAAAGGCTCTCAATGTTTAAGAAGCTTTAGAAAGGCACATTGATGACTACACTAAATATTCTCTGTAAAGATACTGTATATTGACCTAATTCTTTTTTTCATGATTCATTGTAAAGCTATCCTCCAATCAAACAATAGGAGCGGGGGGTGGGTGGTTGTGAAATCCCCCAACGTTTCCTCATCCTCCCCTCCTACGCTCCTCCATCTTCTCCCCATCTCATCTCTCCATGGTGAGAGTCACTGGTGTGAAAGTAAACAGGCCATACTCCAATTAGCCAAACAGAGCGGTGTGTCTGACACAGAATGGCACCGCACACAAGAGCAACACAAAGGGACAACATGGAAAACATGACAGGAGCTTAAGACCTGCGATCAGACTGGATTGCTGTAGCAAAACAGATTGTAGCAAATGTTCACGATGTAATACCATCATAATGACGATAATGCCTGGCTAATGTAATCTTTTACACAAATATACCTCCTATAAAGCTGTTCTCTTATATCCTTATAATCCAACGTGTAAGGTGCTTTAAATACAAATAAAAGCTGACAGAAAAGACTTCAAGTCCAAATGTGCAATCTATAACAAGCTCATAGGGGTTTTAATTGTATGACTCTGTAACTTTTACTTTAGCGCCATCCTGTGGACCCCTTGAATATTTGTTGTTCCTCGAATGTTTTCTTCTTCTATCTGAGAGATATGGGTTACTGCTTCATCAAGCTGGAGCAGTATCCCATTAACATCTGTTCCTAGCCCAGCATTGGCCTCCTTAATGACTGTCATATCTGCTTGCAGAGCTGTCAACAGTTTCCCACTGGACCCAACTCTTCTGTGGCATTTTCCAGGGATTTTTGCATAGTGATGGATCCACAGAGATGTATTATCAACTCTCTGAGTTCGAGGCTGCATTCCTGACTAATAAGGTGCTGCAAATAATAATTTGATAGCAAAAATAAAGGAATCTTCTCCATAAACGTGTTTTCTTGTCCTATATTGTACACACTTTATTATGATGTGATCATTTTTGTGAAAACAAAAAGACATACAGCCCTGGAAAAAATGAACAGACCACTTCACATTATCATTTTCGCATTTTATTATTCATAGGTTTGTCTTTGAGTTAAATTATTTTCTCTTTTTTTTTGTATTTTTATAAACTACTGGCAATTTTTTCTCTTTGTTGAAATTCAACAGACACTGGAATATCCGCCATACATGTAGAGATAAAGATTTAAGACACATTTTGGAGTGGTCTTTTAATTTTTTCCGGAGCTGTAGATTTGGCAGGTAGGATCCAGGGTAAAACCACAGAATATTGAAATAGAAAGATTAGCTGTATTTGGACTGGAGAAGAAAATGTGTGGTGAATAATCAATTTTGTTATTACAGCTAATAACTAATGTTCTCATCTAATGTTTTTGCAACAAAGGCAACATGCAAATTAATTGAATAAAACAGAACCATATTCAGAGACAAATGAGACATTAAAAAAGGATCATTTATAGCAATGGTTGTATCTTACTCTTTATCGAAGCGGCAGGCCTCAGGCTCTTGGAGTGGAAACTGTCCCTCCAACATGCTGGACTGTACTGGGGATGTAGAGAGGAAGAGGTAATAATGTTGAATCAGACATTTGAATGATTGAATTAACGGATATATGGATGTGTGTGTGTGTCTCCTACATCATCAGTTGGGAAGTCGCTCTCAACCAGTCGAAGCTCTGGGATGTTCAGTTTCAGAAGGATGCCAGCATTTTCTTTTAAAAGGCAATTCTACACAGACAAACGACAAACATCCACACTGAGTGCAACTCATAAACACAAATCATGTGTGAGCATAGCATCTTAAAATATGCTATATAAGATCAATAATAGAGTAAAATAATAATACCTATTTCTGTTTTTAAGGGAGATTTACCAGTATAGAATTAAAGGAGATATTCATGTGTGGCATATTGAGTGAAATCAAGAAGACGTGTTTTGATTATTGTTAACTTGTATTGTTTTACTTTTGAGGGGGCTAGCTAGGCTAACAAAACCTGGACACAGCAGTTATAGTTGCTGCTAATTCCCAATGTCATATAATAACACACATACAACATGCTCATAGACAAAGTAAAACGAAGTGGTAAAACTCAAAAATACCCCAAAAACTAATGACATAATTTACCACTCTGTCCTGTGCCATTATGAGATCCTGTTGCACCTGTTCCATGATGCTTTCAGCCAGAGAGACACTCAGCGTCTGTCTTAGTTGTCTGAATGGAGGACAAGAAAGGACACACACACACACACACACACACACACACACACACACACACACACACACACACACACACACACACACACACACACACACACACACACACACACACACACACACAATGCATTGTAATTACATACTGTATTGCTCAATACAGAAATTCTACTACTAGTTCAATGTTATTACCTCAGTCTGTTGCTGATGATCTGCCCTGTGTTCTCCACCAGAGAGCTTCTCAGGAAAGTGTGTATCTGTCTACTTCTTTTGGACACACACTCTGACAGACACTCGCACACACTGGAGCGCTGCACCACCCGAGGACACACCGCCTCTGCCTGCCTCATCAGGCCTTCAGCCAGATCCTGGAACACAGACGGGAATGATGACCCCAGCGTCTGCTCTGTGCACTGCATTTTACCTTCACACTGTCTCTGACCTTCCTTGTTTTTTTTCCATGTCACTATAAATCTTTTTGCTTTAGGTCAACTTCATGTTGCTGCTTAAACTCCTGAATTTTCACACGGGGATTGATAAAGGTACATTATTGTGTATCTTATTTAGCAGTACGAGTGTTTGTATTGTTTGTCTGATAAGAGTCAGACATATTCATGGTTGAGTGGATGTGCTGTGTACTTTTGTCTGATAAGTAAAACATTGTTGTGTACATGCTAAATCTATCTTGAATGGAAATTGAAAATATGTACTTTCCGTAAATAAAACCTTAGATGAGCCTAATAAAGATGCTCATTTCATTTCTTTGCAATTTTAACTGACTAGGATGTTAGAGGAGAATTCAATTACTACTACTACTAATCTAATTGAATTTTCCCCATTAAAACAAATAGGGATCATTTTTTTAAAGAAAGGACAGTATTCATGTTCAATGTTAGTAAAGAATTTTAATATCTGTCTACTCTCAGTAAAATGGATGAAACAAAATGCAGTGCTTAGCCAAATGCTTCTATGAGCGGCTGTTCATGTGAATTATGACAAAGATATAATAGTTGGTTACCGGTGATGTGATAAAGTTACTGTTTTGTTACTTCCTGTTGTCTGTCTCAAATGATAATGCAATGGCACTAACCCTGATTTAAAGTCTAAATCACAGTTAAACTGTAAAGCTGGTCTTCATGGTTGATTAACCTTAGGTTGATAAATGAGCAGTCCCTGATTCAGTTTCAGTGCATTAATGTGTAGGCCTACCTGTATACTTCCGTTCAACTCATCAGCCAGTGCTGCAGCAGCGTCACTGAGAATGCAGTTCACAAGTCCTCCATCAGGGGCACACTTCCTGCCTTCCTCATACAGAGCGGGAAGCAGCTGTCACCACAAACATCAAGCATCATTTACACTTCTTGGACACTTATTAGGTGCACCTAGCTAATGCTATCCAGTTGAACAGCTTTTTCATTTTAAAATGTATGTTAAAATGTAATGTGTTAATTCACCCGGTTGCAATGCTATTTGCACCCAGGTGTTTATAGTCAACAAATAGTGCAAATAGTATTGTTTGCTATTTACACCCGGGTGCAAATACCAAACAATACTATTTGCACCTGGGTGTCTACGTATAGTTAACTTAAGTTTCAGAGCAGGCCAGCAACCACACCTCTAATCACCTGCTGAGCAATTTATACCGATCAACACAAAGAGCCTCATTTGTTTCCAATTTCACGACCTACCCTTCTCTTTCCCTTTCATTCTTCCAATCCCTATCCTACTTTATCTTCACTAACATCCCTACATTGCTTCATCCTCCCCTCTTACCTCCCTTTGACCCTCATCCCTATAATCGCTCCCTTCCTTTACCCTCTGTTGCTGTCTACCCTTGCTCTTTTCTTTTTCATGTGGTGCAAATTTTTTGTTCTCATTTTAGGTACCGTCGCGGGGCTTCTATTGAGACTGAACCCCCAGACTGAGTCTCCCCCTGCCTGGACTTTAAACCAGCCTGACAGACGACATCCCTCAATCTTCTCCACCCCTCACATTCAATATCTCCTGTTATTAAATCTTCAACAGACATATTATGCTGCATGGTCCTTGCTAGTGAAGTGGTAATTATTGGGGTTGTTGTGCAGGACTGCAGTATGTTGAGATGTGTTTCTAGTATTCTCGGATGTGTGTAACAGATGTGTCCCAACAGGCTCTGGCAGAGCCCGGTGGTGACATCATCCTTATTCCTGTTTCCCTGCTTGTACCTTGAAGGACTCCCTGGCGTTGTGCAGCACCTCGTGTGGTGTCAGGATGTCAGGCTGGACCTCCTGAGGGTTGCAGGGGTTTAAACGCTGAAGGCTGTCCTCTAACTGCAGACACAGACCCTGGACCTCCTGAAAGAGAGGACAAACAGAGCAGAAGAAAAATATTTAATTAAAAACTGTGTTTAATCTAACCATTAGATGTGCTTCAGTCACAGAAGTCCCTCTTTATTATGACTGGATCCGTTTGATTGATCACTTATTACGAAAAATATACTCAGCAGGGATGAACACTATTTTATTTTTTTATTAGACTCATAATTTACTACATGTGTTACTATAGTTGTTAAGTGACCTTCAACTACATAGATTTTTTTTTGTATTGTACTTCTTACCTTCTCAGATTGCTGAACTCTAAACACTTGCTGGAGTTCCACTCTGTCAGACTGTCTCTGGTTGTTTCTGTCTAAACACCGCTGAATCTGTAAACACACACACACACACACACACACACACACACACACACACACACACACACACACACACACACACACACACACACACACACACACACACACACACACACACACACACACACACACACCAAAAATAGAACAACACAGCACATAAATGACCTTTGTAAATATTTTCCAGATTAGACCATGACAAAGTGTTGTCAGATCACTTGTACTGGCATGTAGTTATATTGTCACACACACACACACACACACACACACACACACACACACACACACACACACACACACACACACACACACACACACACACACACACACACACACACACACACACACACACACACACACACTGACCTTGTGCAGGGCCTCTTCTGTTCTGTCAGGGTTGCTGCGGTAGCTCTGTGTGATATCAGCCAGGCCAGACACCTGCTGCAGAGTGGAGTTCCTGTAACAACGATGCATAACTTTAACAACCATAACTACTGTGTCCAGATGGCATTCATCCACCATGGAATCTGTACAGCACAGTACACTTCATAACAGTCATGATAATGGCAAGGCACAAGGTATGTTGACATTTTTTACATAGAATGTACACAAATTCATTTACCCCCTCAGGATGAATTATAACTACTGATCCTTGGACTTCTCATGTCGCACCATGATTGGGTCAGTATTTTAGCTTATGACCAAATACCTGCAGTACTCCATTCGTATCAGCCTTAGCTGTACTGTGTCTTAAGAGCAATTTTGCTAATTTGAGCATGCTAACAAGTTCAACCAATAGTAGTAAATAGTATACCTGCTAATCATTATCTTGTAAGCATTGCCACAAAAGACACGTGTTAGCAGTGCACATTTTGTATTTCAAGAATTAATCAATTTTCACTGTTGTGACTTCTCTTAAAAAATTGGCTATGTATATACAGCTCTGGAATAAATTAAGAGAACACTCCAATTTGTTCTTAAATCTTTATCTCTACATGTATGGCAACCATTCCAGTGTCTGATGAATTCCAACACAGAGAAAAATTGGCAGTAGTTTATAGAATACAATAAAATAATAAAAATCATTTAACTCAAAGACATACCTATAAATAATAAAACAAGAGAAAATGATAATGCTGAAGTGATCTCTTAAGGGTTATATACCGTATATATGCTTGTGTGTGTGTGTGTGTGTGTGTGTGTGTGTGTGTGTGTGTGTGTGTGTGTGTGTGTGTGTGTGTGTGTGTGTGTGTGTGTGTGTGTGTGTGTTTGTGTGTGTGTGGGTGTGTATGACCTCTCCAAGGCATCTGCAACATCCTGGAAACCCCTTGCAGTAACATTGTTTCTGTCCCATGATAGAGTCCTTTAAGAACAAAAGAAGAGAAATAGAGAGAGAGAGACAGAGAGAGACAGAGAGAGAGAGAGAGAGAGATAGTGTGTGTGGGGGGGTCAGTTGAAGAAAGTACAGTTGAGCTTCACCTCAGTCTGGTTGAGGGAGCCCACAATGACACTATAGATCGCTGTAGGCCCCAGAGATGGACAGGTGGTTAGAGGTCACATCAAAGAATAAAGTGAACACCTCAAGTTAATCACTCGTGGAGCAAATCAAGTGCTGCATGTTTCAAAGAATGAAATGATGACATCTGGTGGCAAACAAAAATATTTACAACTTAAAGGAAACATTTGGAGAAATATGTTCCAGAAACTGAGGCAACAATGATATTTCAAGGAGGAGGCTAGATTATTCATTTGTAAATTATTTTAAAATTAGATGGAAAATCGCTGTCTGATTGCTGGTTAGTTCATGTGTGTGTGAGGGTGTACCTCAGTGTGGTGTTAGTCATCAGGGCTTTGGCCAGCATTTTGGCTCCAGTGTCTCCGATGTTGTTTCCACTGATGTCCACCTCAGTCAGAGCAGCATCGCCCCCCAGAGCACTCAGCAGGATGTGTATCCCTGCCTTCAGCTTAGAGTCACTCACTGAGAGAGACTGCAGGGACTGCACATACACATCCACACACACATGCATACACACAAATAAGAAACTTTAAACTAACTTTAAGAAGATTGAAATATTGCCTGTTTTGCTATGTTTATGGGTGGCTGTGGGTAATGTTAATGAGTGAGAGTAAATAATATGAAAGAGAGATGTCACTCACACACTCTTCATCCTGAATGAGCTGAGCTATACGATGAAGAACATCAGTGAGAGCACTACAGGACAGAGAGGGTACAAAGTGAGGTACACTGTGGCAGAGATTATTGTAACAAAGTTGTAATGCTTTTAAAAAAGTCATCTTTATGAGCATATCAAATCTGGGTTTGTCTGCTGAGATTAAGAGGGACGTTTAGAGAGCTTTAAGTAAGGAAATATTGTGAGTAATCTAAATGAAACAGTGAAACAAGTGGGGAAAATAAGAATTTATGATAGAGAGGTCAATTTGGTCTGCAGCAACAATGTTTGAAAAGGATTTCTGCTCATAGAGACAAACAACAGGTGTCCCACAAGGCTCTTTCCTGGGACCATTGCTATTTTTAATGAATGTCAAAGATTTCCCATTTGTATGTCCTGACACAAACATCTGAATGTATGCGGATGACATTGTAATATATGTTCATTGAAATAGTGTGAAATAGTTGCTCACAAACATCATGGTTCATTTAACAGCTTGGGTCGAATCAATGCTGTTTGCAAGTAAATGTTTCTAAAACAGTATGCATTGTTGTCCGAAACAATGTTCTAGTGTGAAGTGTTATTATTATTATGTATTATTTCCACCCGGAATGGGAGCATGAATTTCTTTTCACATCAGCAAAAGAGAAGACTATATGCCAACAGGCGATAGCCTTGCCAAAACGTGGCAACCTCGAACGCCATCATGCTAGCACCCATGCTAAATTCAAAGAGTCATATCCACTCAACAGCGCATTAAGATCAAAAAGATTTGATGAACTGAAAAGAGGACTAAAAGCACAGCTGTTGCTTTTCATCGCGCCTACAGCAAAGAGCAAGGCAGCTACAGAAACGTCCTTCCGAGTTAGCCATATTTTGGCTAAGCACAAAAAATCATTTACGGATTGTGAGTTGATCAAAGAAGCAATGAGCGTTACAGCTGACGTCTTGTTTGCCGATTTTAAAAACAAAGAAGCCATAAAAGCAAGGATAAGAAGTGTACCACTTGGTGCACCAACTGTAGCCAGACGAGTCGAGTCATTTTCCGAAGATGTATCCCAGCAAGTATTAAAAGACTTATCTTTCTCTGAATACTTCAATTCAATTTGTCAAGTCTAGCGACGCCACAGACACAGCCCAGCTGTGTTTGTCCGAATGGTTTTCATGGATTTTACTGTCAAGGAGGACTTTCTGGCCCTTATCCAATTGAAAGAAAGAACCACGGGTGAGGACGTGTGCAAGGCATTCAAGGACTTTGTGCGTGAGTACAAGATTCCCATTCATAAAATAGTGTGCTTCACAACCGATGGGGCACCGGCGATGATCGGTGTTCGTTCAGGATTAGTCGCAGTGAACAGAAAAGACCCAGACTTTCAACCATTTGTAAACTATCACTGTGTGATACATCAACAGGCATTGGCAGCTTAAGCAATTGACATGTCACATGTAATGAATGCTGTTAAAATAGTCAATTCAATTCGTGCAAAAGCGCTTCAGCACCATTTAAGTCGGTTAAGTCGAACTCGACTCTGCATATGGAGATTTGATCCTTCACGCAGATGTAGCGTGGCTCAGTCGGGGCAAGGTGCTCCAGCGTTTTCTGGATTTGCTGCCAGAGATCATCAGTTCTCTGAAGTCGAGGAACGAGGAGTATGAGCAGCTGTCCGATGATACTTGGTTATTGGACTTGGGGTTCCTTACCGATCTGACAGCAAAACTCAATGACCTTAACCGAGAATTGCAAGGGAAAGACCGAGAGCTTGGTCACATGATTAGCGCAGTGGAAGCATTCAAAGTGAAGCTCAGTTTGTGGACCACTCAGTTAAGACATGCGAGGCTGACACACTTCCCAAATCGTGAAAAGGTGTCACAAAACCTCACAGACAAAACCGCTTTTCATCCTGAACAATTCTGCGCCCATTTGAACAAACTGACATCAGAATTTGGCGCTCGATTTGTGGAGGTACAAGACATGGGGCAAGTAGTTGGTTTTCTATCAAACCCTTTCCTCAGCATTGACATTGAGCAGCTGTCAGTTAAAATGCAGGAGGTGTTTACATTACCTATGGGCGTTGACATGGAGATTATTGAAATGCAAAGCGACATTGAATTGAAGGCCAGCGCAAGAGACCAGGACTTTTGGTCTCTCATGAGTAGAGACAGGTATCTACTGATTGTGTCATGTGCGCTTAAACTGAAGCCTACTTTGGCTCCACATACTTATGTGAAATGGCCTTTTCACAAATGAAAATGACAAAATCCAAGTTTAGAACTCGTATGACTGAAGTACATCTTACTGACTGCCTCAGACTGGCAATCACGAACCATCAACCAGATTTCAAAAGACTTACAGATAATGTGCAGTCACAGCAGTCTCATTAAAGTCAGGTCAGGCTGATATTGTGCATTGAACAGAGAAACTTAATATGGATTGTGTGCATTGAACTGTAGGCTAATATCTGTAAATGTGAATATTATTAATTGAACTGAGAAACTAAATATTGTGAATTGAACAGATAATGTAAATATGGATATTGTGTATTGAGCAGATAATGTAAATATGGATAGTTTGTATTGAACAGATATGCCTTCTGTAAATATGAATGTTGTGTATTGAACAGATAACTGCATAACTGTGTTTTTCTTTGTCTGTATGCACGTACATTCAGCCTGTTGTAACAGAAATTGATTGCAAAAATAAATATGAGATAAACAGTCTTACTCCTAAGTCGTTTTTTTTTTGGAAGATATCGGATTGGTAGATCTCAGTTTACAATTTGGAATAAAAAGTGATCTTGGGCTTGAAAAGGTTGGTTACCACTGCTCTCGGCAAACATGACTCCAGCTGTCTCCAGCAGGACTATATATTTCGTTATAGTGAGCAGATTGTATTATTTTCCTCTGACCTGGACTTCAAGGCAAAGTTTCTTCCCAGCGCGAGGTGCCGCAGAGAGTGACATCGTCCCACAGACAGAACCAGAGTCACCATGTCATTCTCAAAACCTGTAGGCAGGGGGGGACATTATCATGGAAGTGAGAGTGGGAGGTTATCTCCCACTTATACTGCAGATTGTGACGTCCTGAATAAAAACATGGACAGCAAAATACCCCCATGTGACACAGTGTTGACGGTTGAATGGTAGCAGGATCATGTCCTGAGTCAGTGCTACAATAGTAATAGTGGATATGTCATCTTTTGTTAGTGTGTGTGCGTGGGGGGGGTTACAAACCGTTGTCAGAGATATCCAGACTTGTGATAGCTGTAACTTCAGAGATGTGCTCCTGTATCACTTGAGCGCCTGCTGAACGAAGCTACACAGACACACAACACACACACATTTGTTTACTGTAGATTCTCCTCATCACAAAAATAAAGAATGTGTATTTTTGGTTTTGTGTGTCTGTGTGTACCTCACAGCTGCTGATGTCCAACTTCAGCCCAAACAGACGAGTGTTAGTTGCCAGACCCTGTAGTAATAACCTAAGAAAACACAATAATACAATATAAAAGGGTTAGTAGACAGTTATATTTTAAAAGCGAACATTTATAGACAACTATAAGTATGGGAAATATGAATAGGCTCACAAACCACAAGACAGGGAGGAGGGAACAGTGCTGCAGTCATTAAAACTGAACTACAGTGCAATGGGACAATGATGTCATGGAGGGAGATAGTAATATGAACATCAATTATTATAATCTATGCAGAAGATTAGAGGTGCACGAATTAGCATGTTAGTGGACTTTGAGTTAATATTATTATGTTGACAAATACAATCGAAGGTATCAAAAATTATAGTATTGCATAAGTTGGGAGTAAACACACCTGAGAGCTTGTGGAGGTAGTTTGGTTGCAGACAGGCCGACATATTTTAACTCACAGCTCTGACTGAAGAACTGCCCAATACTCCTGGTCACCTCCCGCACCTTCCTACACACACACAAACACACACACACACACACACACACACACACACACACACACACACACACACACACACACACACACACACACACACACACACACACACACACACACACACACACACACACACACACACACACACACACACACACACACACACACACACATACATAAATGTTTTTAGAAACCAAAGCATCACATTTAGCTATAGTGGATCATAGCAGCTGACTCAATTACATGTCAGGTCATGTCAGATGCTGTTCCAGGACAGTTGTATTGACTTCTTTGTGTCTCAATAATGCAGAGAGGATATCAAATTCAGGGCCTGACTCTAGAGGAGCTGACCTGTGGCTGAAGGGATTCCTGGCCAGTTTCAGGTGCATCAGTTTGAAGCAGCATCCAGCAGACAGCGACACAAATAACTGCAGGAGAGAGTTACAATGAGTTACGTACCTGACACACCCAGAAGTTCGATGAATAACAACAGTTACACTAACAGTTAAAAGCAAAGACATCTGGATCCTGTAGATATGCAGCATCAGTGCAACCCCTTCCTCTCTAATGAAGATATACTGCAATATTCTACAGCTCCTGAAAAATAAAGAGACCACTCCAAGTTTTTCTTAAATCTTTATCTCTACATGTATGGCAGCCATTCCAGTGTCGGTTGAATTCCAAGACAGATAGATGTTGTCAGTAGTTTATAGAATACAATAAAATAAAATAAAATAAAAGTTTGACTCAAAGACAAACCTATAAATAATAAAACAAGAGAAAATGATAATGCTGAAGTGGTCTCTTGTTTTTTTCCAGGGCTGTGTAGTGTTATCAAGTGATTAAGTTACGAAATGTTTATAGCATGTCATCCCTTTGTAACAGTGACGTGCAGTGAAGTTCATGGCTGGTGAGGCACTGACGTCATCACAATCAGATTTGAACCTTAGAGCATCTTATTCATTATTTGAATGGCAGCAGTTAATGGTGTTATGTTTAAAATCCCAAATCAGCAGTCTTCACATATAAAAAACTGTATCACTCAATAAAGCACATGTAATTAAAAACGTTATTGCGATATTACCTTTATTTATAAATGAAGTCCATCTTAGAAAATTGTTTTAGTTTGGGTATGCAATCCTCCATTCTAAAAGTAGGGTCAGGCGAGACGAAAAAATAAGCAAACGACTGCACTTGACTTAACTGTAAATTTTAGCTCGCTGTCACTTATTCTGCAGCGCACGAAGAATCACTGGACTCACTATCACCCTCTGCCATGAGGCAGGAGAACTGCGTGCCTCACCTAGACTCTCTTCGCAGCGGTTTTGCTCAGCACAAGAGACACGTTACAGACATACAGTTGACAAAAAACACTGTATATTATATACACCAGCTAAAGTATGGAAATTAGTTAATATAGCCAGAGTGTTTGAACATTTTAATAGCGACATACAGACAGACAGCAGTTACAGTCTCACTGTATAGCATGTCAGCAGGTTGGTGCCTCACCGAGCAGCCGTTCTCAGTGTTTGAACGTCAATATGAAAATTCAGCGATTTTGGATCAAAATAATGTAAAACTGGTGAAATTAAAAGGAAAATAACTTTATAATACAAACAACTGGATAAATATGATCATTAAATTTATGCAGTGACGTGCGGTGAGGGGAGGCAGGTGAGGCACGGCCTCACCTGCCTCCCCTCACCGCACGTCACTGCTTTGTAATGTCTGGTTCACAGGAATTTTGTCAACTTTTCATCTGACTGTTTCTTTCCCTCACCTACTGATTTTTGCTATGTGATTGCTTTAAAGTTCACCAAAAGTTCAACATCAGGGTGATGTAGCTAACTTATGTGCCTTATGCGGAGGATGGGGGTTGTAGTATTGTTTTAGATACAAGAAACAATCTGTTGAACTATTTATGTAGCAGTACAAATTAAATCAAATTGCAGATAGTGTCCAGGCTGTGGACTTCTAACCCCATCAGAGAAATTTATGATGTAATTGTAAATGTAAAAATGTGTAATTGTAGGACAGTTGAAAACCTCCAATGCTAGCGTCATCTGGAACCACAATGTTTCATCTTTACAGATAACGAAGCAATGGAGTTATTTTAGAAATCCCCTCTGTTTTTAAACCTCCTGCTACAACATCCTGGATCTGACCCTTAGATGCTCAAAGAAAATAATCATATGAGCATTCTCCACTTTCCCAAATCTTTAGTTATTATCCTGCAAAACAGCCAACAAGTCTGAAAGAAGTAGGTTTCTCTCACTGACCGTGTCCAGAGGGCAGCTGGTGTCACTGAGGTCCAGATGAGACAGAGAGTTAGTGCTGGACAGGAACTTGAAGAGAAACTGCAACACATAATGGAGATCTGCATATGTTACAGATGTATCGGCGGGGTTAAATGCACAGTTCACATGTTGCTGAAAAGTAAAGTTGATGTTAAATGGATTACATAGATATTCCAGCCCTGCTCATAAACCAGCCCTTTAACATTGCACCCATCTATTTTCCTTTTTCAAATTAAAATGACCTTTCCGAGAACCAACACCTTATCGTGGTGGGGAGGTTTGTGTGCCGCGATGAACCTGGGGCCAGTGTTCTCTGGACCCTTACGTTCCTGGTAGGGTCTCCCATGGCAAATTGGTCTCAGGTAAGAGGCCAGACTAAGATTGGTTCAAAAGATCTCACACTTGGAAGCGAGGATACCCGGCCCGGAGGAAGCCACGGAGCCTGGCCGGGCATAGCTCGAAAAAGCAACGTGGGCAACACCTCCGCTTCTCCGTCCCGCGGGCCCACCACCTACGGGAAACAGCGATGTGGTCGGGTGCGCTGCCAGAAGGGTGGCAGTGAAAGCAGAGGGTCTCGACGGACCAGACTCAGGCGACAGAAGCTGGCTTTGGGGATGTGGAATGTCACCTCTCTGGGGGGGAAGGAGCCGGAGCTTGTGCGGGAGGTGGAGCGTTACCAGTTGGATCTGGTGGGGCTCACCAGACACACAGCGTCGGCTCTGGAACCTTCCTTCTTGATAGGGGTTGGACTCTATTCTTCTCCGGAGTTGCCCAAGGTGTGAGGCGCCGATCGGGTGTGGGGATACTCACAAGCCCCCGGTTGAGTGCCGCTTTGTTGAAGTTTACCCCAGTGGACGAGAGAGTCGCCTCCCTACGCCTGCGGGTTATGGGGGGGAAAACTCTGACTGTTGTTTGTGCTTATGCACCAAACAGCAGTTCAGAGTATTCGGCCTTCTTGGAGACCCTGAAAGAAGTCCTGTATGGGGCTCCTGAAGGGGACTCCTTAGTCTTGCTGGGAGACTTCAACGCACACGTGGGCAATGATGGAGACACTTGGAGGGGCGTGATTGGGAGGAACGGCCCCCCTGATCTGAACCGGAGTGGTGGTTTGTTACTGGACTTCTGTGCTAGTCATGGATTGGCCATAACAAACACCATGTTCGAACATAAGTGTACGTTGTACCAGAGCACCCTAGGCAGAAGGTCCATGATCGATTTTGTTATCGTATCATCGGACCTGAGGCCGCATGTTTTGGACACTCGGGTGAAGAGAGGGGCGGAGCTGTCAACTGATCACCATTTGGTGGTGAGTTGGGTCGAGTGGCGGGGGAAGCCTCTGGACAGACCTGGTAAGCCCAAACGTGTAGTGCGGGTGAACTGGGAACGTCTGGAGGAATCCCAAGTCCAGGAGGCCTTCAACTCACACCTCCGGCGGAGCTTTTCAGGCATCCCTGTGGAGGCTGGGGACATTGAACCAGAGTGGGCGGTGTTCAAAGCCTCCATTGCCGAAGCTGCGGCGGGGAGCTGTGGTCTCAAGGTCTTAGGTGCCTCAAGGGCGGTAACCCTCGAACCTCCTGGTGGACACCGGTGGTCAGGGAAGCCGTCCGACTGAAGAAGGAGGCCTTTCGGGATATCTAATCCCTGGGTACTCCTGAGGCAGTTGCAAGGTATCGACAGGCCCGAAGGGCAGCAGCCTCAGCCGTGGCCGAGGCAAAGCAGCGGGTGTGGGAAAAGTTTGGAGAAGCCATGGAGAAGGACTTTCGGTCGACACCAAAGTTGTTCTGGAAAACCGTCCGACACCTCAGGAGGGGGAAGCAGGGTACCATCCAAGCTGTGTACAGTAAGGATGGGACGCTGTTGACCTCAACTGATAGGGTGTTAGGGCGGTGGAAGGAACACTTTAAGGAACTCCTGAATCCGACAACTCCGCCCTCTATGTTAGAGGCGGAGCTGGAGTATGAAGGGGGATCAACTCCAATCTCACGGGGGGAAGTCACTGAGGTAGTTAAACAGCTCCACAGTGGCAAAGCCCCGGGGATGGATGAGATCCGCCCAGAAATGCTGAAGGCTCTGGGTGTTGAGGGACTGTCATGGTTGACACGTCTCATCAACATTGCGTGGAAGTCGGAAACAGTACCGAAGGAGTGGCAGACCGGGGTGGTGGTTCCCCTTTTTAAAAAGGGGGATCAGAGGGTGTGTGCCAATTACAGAGGCATCACATTACTCAGCCTCCCCGGGAAAGTTTACTCTAAGGTGCTGGAAAGGAGGGTCCCGCCGATTGTCAAACCTCAGATTGGAGAGGAACAATGCAGTTTTCGTCCTGGTCGTGGAACGACGGACCAGCTTTTCACTCTTGCAAGGATCCTGGAGGGGGCCTGGGAGTATGCTCATCTGGTCTACATGTGCTTTGTGGATTTGGTGGGCTATGGATTGCACCACTGCTTTTTGCAGATGATGTGGCTCTAATGGCTTCATTGGTCTGTGACCTTCAGCACTCACTGGATTGGTTCACACCCGAGTGTGAAGCGGCTGGGATGAGGATCAGCACCTCCAAATCTGAGGCCATGGTTCTCAGCAGGAAACCGATGGACTGTCCACTCCAGGTAGGGAATGAAGCGTTACCCCAAGTGAAGGAGTTCAAGTATCTCAGGGTCTTGTTCTCGAGTGAGGGAACAATGGAGCATGAGATGGGCCGGAGAATCGGAGCAGCGGGAGCGGTACTGCAGTCGCTTTACCGCACCGTTGTGACGAAAAGAGAGCTGAGCCGGAAGGCAAAGCTCTCTGTCTACCGGGCCATCTTAGTTCCTACCCTCCACTATGGTCATGAAGGATGGGTCATGACCGAAAGAACGAGATCGCGGATACAAGCGGCCGAAATGGGATTTCTCCCCAGGGTGGTTGGCATCTCCCTTAGGGATAAGGTGAGAAGTTCAGCCATCCGGGAGGGACTCAGAGTAGAACCGCTGCTCCTTCGCACTGAAAGGAGCCAGTTAACCCTGACAGAAAAGCGGGAGAAGATGGATGGAGGGAAATTAAAATGATTTATCATCCTTCCAACTGCACAATTCAGAGGAAGGTTGAGTAGTATCACATATAGTGATAGATACGTGCAAATATACATGCATATCATACCCAGATCTCCCAGTGAGAGCTCCATGTATCAGTATTGTGATGTAAACTTCTGGAGCAATGGAGACGAAACTCAGAGAGACATGGGTAGAACTGGAACTTTGATGGCAAACTCTGATGGTTTATTATGAAGTTAACGGCGGGAGAATTGACATTTGCTGCAGCCACGAGTTGGCAGAGTGGTTGCCCGACCAATACTGAAGATCTCTACTACAATACGAGGTTTTAACCAATTCAGAATGGATAATCAACATTCCTCATCAGCGAAACTAAACAAGTATGGATCCTGAATCTAACTCAGCTATGCTTGGTCAGAAACTGGCATCAACCAAGCGCCCAAACTTCCCCTCCTTAAAGGAGATTACAGCACCCCTGAGGCCGTTAGCCTATGCCATGGGAGAAGACACATAGGAAGGAGAAAATTATGAACTGTGCCAAAGGTTAACTACCTAAGCCAAAAATTCCCTAACAAGTACAGTGGAGGAAATAAGTATTTGATCCCCTGCCAATTTAGTTAGTTTAC
This sequence comes from Eleginops maclovinus, assembly GCF_036324505.1. Classification (NCBI taxonomy): domain Eukaryota; kingdom Metazoa; phylum Chordata; class Actinopteri; order Perciformes; family Eleginopidae; genus Eleginops; species Eleginops maclovinus. The sequence goes on from NC_086350.1 coordinate 25,657,587, forward strand.
CCACTTACAAAGAAATGTCTGTTATTTTTATGGTAGGTTTATTTTCACAGTGAGAGATAGGATATCAACAACAAAAAATCCAGAAATTTACATTTAAATAAATATATAAATTGATTTGCGTTTAATTGGGGGAAATAAGTATTTGATCCCCTTGCAACAACCAAGAATTCTTGCTCCCAAGGACCGGTTAAATAAATCCTCTCACTTTAAGAAACTACTCCTGATATCAACTCTTTACCTGGATAAAAGACACCTGTCCACAGTCAATAAATCAGATTACAACCTCTCCACCGAGGGCAAAACCATAGACAGGTCTTGTGATCATGGTGGAACTAATGTCTAAGGACATCAGGGACCAGATTGTAGACCAGCACAAGGCTGGAATAGAAGACAAGACCAGCAGCCAGCAGCTTGGTGAGAGAGAGACAACTGGTTTGATTATTAGAAGATGGAAGAAGCACAAAATGACCATCAATCGCCCTCAATCTGGGACTCCACCATGTAAGATCTCGCCTCTTGGGGCATCAATGATCATGAGAAAGGTGAGGGGTCAGCCAAGAACTGCACAGGAGGGACTTGTTAATGATCTGAAGGCAGCTGGGGCCAAGTTCACCAAGAAAACTATTGGTAACACACTGCACTGTGATGGATTAAAATCCTGCAGAGCCCGCAAGGTCCCCTGCTCAAGAATGCACATGTACAGGCCGTCTGAAGTCTGCCAATAAACCTCTGAATGATTCAGAGAAGGGTTATAAGAAGGTGATGAGGTCAGATGAGACCAAATTCAAGATCTTTGGCATCAACACGACATGTCGTGTTTGGAGGAAGAGAAATGCTGCCTATTACCCCAAAAACACCATCCCCAGCATCAAGCATGGAGGTGGAAACATTATGCTGTGGGGGGGGTTTCTCTGCTAAGGGGACAGGGCGATTCCCCGCATCGAGGGGATGATGGAGGGGGCCATGTATCGTAAAATATTGGCTGATAACCTCCTTCCCTCAGCCAGCACACTGAAAATGGGACATGGATAGGTCTTCCAGCACGACAATGACCCAAACCATATGGCCAAGGCAGCTAAGGAGTGGCTGAAGGAGAAGGCCATTAAGGTGATGGAGGGGCCTAGCCAGTCTCCGGACCTCCATCCCATAGAACACCTGCGGAGGGAGCTAAAGCTTCCAGTGGCCAAGCATCAGCCTCCAAACCTTAAGGATTTTGAGAGAATCTGAGAGAGGAGAGGACCGAAATCCCTCCTGAGATGTGAGCAAACCTGGTGACCAACTACAAGAAGCATCTGACCTCTGTGCTGTCCAACAAGGCTTTCTCCACCAAGAACTGAGGCATGTTCTGCAAGGGGATCAAATACTTATTTCCCCCAATTAAACTAAAATTAATTTGTATCTTTTTTTCATCTACATTTCTGGATTTTGTTCTGACTGTTAATTTCTGTGTAAGTGGGTGAACTAACTAAATTGGCAGGGGATCAAATACTTATTTCCTCCACTCTATGTAATTTATGTGTATGACATTGGCCTGTTTGTATGTAAAAATAGCTCTCATGAATCCACATCATTTGATATGTGACACATACATACATACACACACACACACACACACACACACACACACACACACACACACACACACACACACACACACACACACACACACACACACACACACACACACACACACACACACACACACACACACACACACACACACACACACACACACACACACACAAAGTGTACCGTGGCCTCCTCGGTGCCCAGGCTGCTGGGGTTAGCAGACAGGTCGAGGTGAGTCAGAGACACTGAGAACAGCTGAGTGGAGGACAACACCTGACTCAAACAGCCTGCACCTGAAGATAACAGATAACACCATTCAGGTGCGTAATTTATACGATGTAATGTGTGTGTGTGTGTGTGTGTGTGTGTGTGTGTGTGTGTGTGTGTGTGTGTGTGTGTGTGTGTGTGTGTGTGTGTCTGACTGTGTGTGTGGTGTGTGTGTGGTGTGTGTGTGTGTGTGTGTGTGTGTGTGTGTGTGTGTGTGTGTGTGTGTGTGTGTGTGTGTGTGTGTGTGTGTGTGTGTGTGTGTACCTCTAGCAGTCATTGATACCCGGGACAGAGAGAGGAGCCTCAGTCCTCCAGCTAGACTCCCCAGCTCCTGACTGAGAGCTATGATACCTGCAGAGGGAATGAAACACAGTGTGTGTGCAGTCCAGCATGCTTACTGGTGAAGGCAAACCTGTTGGTCGTACTAAGGTACCCAAAAACAATAGTTACATGTGAGTATTGTCTATGTCAAACCAGATCTTTGTGTAAGCAGGAAAGGCACAGGTGGAATTATTAACATGAGGATGTCTGTATGAGGGCTCTGGTGATGCATGCTCACCCTCTGACATAACAGAGCACTAAAGCCAGAAATGAGTTAGCATTTTAGCATTTCTGGGCTCTCTTGTCTCGAAGTCAATGTTTTTTCGGTTAGATTCTCGTCATAGGCTCACGAAATGTATACCTTTACGACATAAAATACGTCACTAAATACCCCACTGTTAATCACCTTCACTCCCTGCATTAGCCGCCTTCAGCTTAGCAGTATGGTAGTTTGTTTATAGCCTTATAAACAAACTACCATACTGCTGAGCTTATCTTATTCCTGGCAATCTTCAAAACTCAAATAGAAACATCCCATTGACTTTTTCTTAAGAAAGCCCTTGCTATGCTAACATCCAAGTTAGCCTACAAAAACACGTCATCACTGCACCGCTCTGTTGGGACATTTAATAAACTAAATTCAACTGCTGTTGTTCAAATAATAATGTGTGACTTTACAGTGTGTAATTACAGTGTTTCCCTGTTTGTAAAACAGCTGATTGGTATTATATCAGCTGTACCCAACAGTAGGCCTACCTGGCAGCGTCCTATCCAATATGGCCGACCCATCTGTCTTTTAACTACTGCCCTTTATATTTAGCCCAGTGTAAAATGTCCCCTGGGTGTAGATGGAACATGGAGTAGTACCACTCTTTTATTCTAACATTGTGCTTATACCAATTACTTGTGTCTTGCTATAAGAAAGCTCACCTTTGTCCTCCAGGGGGTTGCCTGAGAGGTTGATGGATTGCAGGGTGGAGAAGGAGGAGTGCTCCCGCAGGGCAGCGGCCATCTTTAATGCAAAGTCCCTGCAGCAGAATAACAAGTTATTTCTTAATGATGCCAGCAGAGTAGACTTTAGATATTGTGTTTGTAGTCATGCACAATAATCACTGTGACAGGCTGAGAGCATTTATTCAAATGACCACTCCCTCCGACTTATATTAATCTTCACCCAGCTCATTAGCACCAGGTTGAGAGGCCCAGACAGTCACACCTTAAAGGTACAGAGTAATGATGCTTAGTCTAGTCCTGTACATGTTGCACTGTGCTCACACACACACACACACACACACACACACACACACACACACACACACACACACACACACACATACACACACACACACACACACACACACACACACACACACACACACACACACACACACACACACACACACACACACACACACACACACACACACACACACACACACACACACACACACACACACACACACAAACCCACATTTTGAGTCCACTGGCCTCCAGTGAGAGCTCCTGCAGGCTGGGAGATCTGGACAGCAGGAAGGTCAGCTGCTGCTGGATGTCCACTGACTGAAGGAACACAGACAGAGAGGCAGTCCAAAACTCGTTTCCATTGCTCATTGCAGAAAATAATCTCCTGGGCAAACACACTTATTATTCATACACATGTTGTTCAGCATCTCCACACATCAACACCATGTTTATAATAGTTGATCATAGTCAATTGCCAAAATTAATTAGTTAACATTGCAGTGCTAGAAATCACATGACAGTCACATGACTTCCAGTCAGCACAGCTAGGCTAAAGGCGGCTAATGTTCCGCTTGATGATGTTTTGACTCATTTAGCCACTGCCTGTATTTTAGACATGTAAAAGCTTCAGACGTTCATCAGTGGCTGATGTCTTTTATGTTGTAGAGCAACCATATTTATTTGACGTAGCGTCATTTTGGCTTCAGCTTAATTTATTTCAGGTCTTGGAAAGTTTTACTTTAAAGCCAGATTAGATAGCCTGGACTTGTCTTGATTAAGCCCTAAAACGGATAGTCAGGAAGACATTTTCTATGAAATGGTTTTGTGGAAGTGGACACAAACAATAAGAGAGTTTACCAGTTTGAGCTCCTTGCTGTAGATCTTGGTAAACCACTGGTTGAAAGACAGAGCTGCTACTGCTAATGCCAAGTCCCTGAAATGGGAGGAGAGGGAAGAAGGGGAGGGGAGAGTTAACAGTGTAACAGATGTGAGTTCAGACGGTATGAAACACACTGCACTGTATCTCACCTGCTGTCCAAGTGGCTGAAGTCCTGCAGGTTGAACTCTCTCCAGTTGTTCATGTAGTAGATGTTGTCAATATCCTGCCAAAACAGTTAGCCACACAATGCTAACATTAGCTTATTGTCAATTGGTTATTACTATATACTACTATATAAGTAGATTATGGCAAAATAGGTCCATAGAAAGTTTGGTAGGTGACCTATCATGCTGCAGTATAGTTGTGACTCACCCACTGGACCTCCTCTCTAAGCGGGATCTCGTTGAAATCACACAGAGCAGCGTAGGTATCAGAGAATCCTCCTGAGGAACACATACAACACTATCTGTCTGCACACAGGAGTTCCCTGCATCAATGATGCTGATATGCTTCCACTTTTAATACTGTCATCTGGCTGCTATCAAACTATATTACATGTTACACCTATTTTTTTAAATACTGTTACTGGTACTGGATGTGTGTTTTGTAAATTGTAGTTTGTGTAATTTATTATTCTATCTTTAATATTTTATGTATGCAATAGGATGTCCCTTCTGTGGGACGAATAAAGGTGTTCTGATTCAGGGTTCAAATTTGCTGTTCATGAAAAGATGAATTCTATTAGATACATATGTAATATTAAACCTCCCAGGTGATGGTAGCTGGTCAGACTCCAGTAGCTGATCCTCTCACCCCCAGCCTCTCACAGTGATATATATACAGTATAGTGTATTGTGTAGAAGGCACACACCACAGGAGCCGGGCCTGCTGCTCTGCTGCTCCTCCATCTCATCAGTCAGTGTGAGGAGTCTGTGCGGCAGATCTGGAGAAATCGTCTTTAGCAGCTTTCTAAAGATTAGATGACAAGAGATCAGCTGTTTGATACTATAATCATCAAACAAGACAAAGAGTGTGCAGCCATGCTAGCAACTCTGTGAGGCACAGTGAGACACACTGGGGCTAAGAGCTAAATGCTAACATCAGTGCGTTGACATGCATACAGTGACAATGCTAACACGTTTATTTTCAGTATCTGCATGGACTCAAAAGAGAAGGTATGATGACTGAAATTTCAAAAGTGTATGTAGAGTGTGAGCTAGTCTTGTCATTGAGACACTAAGCAGGTGGAGCAGACCCACCCTGGAGAAGAGTCAGGAAAGATCCTCTTCAGAGAGTCAGTCATGTGACACACCATGGCCTCCAGATCCTCAGCATGCAAAACACTGAGAGACAGAGTCTGCCTGTCAGTCTCCAACACAAACTGGAACACATGGACATTGTCACTCTCATAATAGAGGAAATATTACATTTAACATAACTTTCTTCCACAGTGACGACTGTAAACTGCTCTATGTGCTGTTCACATGGAATCCAGTGGTTCAGTTGATAAAGAGACAAGATGAACAAAGGGACTGGGAAAAGCTAATGTTAAACAAGTATATTTTAGATTGAAATAAATGTACCTGAGTGAGACTGTGAATGCTGATGGAGGAAATCTCGAAGTAGCTGAAAGTGCTCTCCATCTGTACACAGAGCGGTGCATGGTGAAAAGAAGCGGGAAAAATAAAACCTCATGAGAAAAATGTGCAATCGAGGGTCGGTGTGGTGTAAAATGGAGAATTGGTGATTTACCCTGACAGGTGGCTTGTTGTTAAGCAGGTAACCTCTCCAAAGACTCAGAACCTGAGAGAAGGACAGAAACAGGACGTCAGACCCGAATCTCCCCCTCAGGAACTACATGTTGTTGCATGTTGTGTTTGATGTGTGTTTGAATTGTGTTTTTAGTAAGTTAGTTGTGCGATGGTTGTGGATTGTGCATTTGCAGGGCCGTCGTGGTGGGGGGACAAGTGGGACTGACTACCCAGGGCCCAGGTGAGGGGATGGCCCTTGAAAGGCAAGGAATAAAAAGTTTGTTTTTGCTTTTTTTGTAGTTAGTGTCATAACTCAAATTTAAGTAGCTCAATAAAAGAGTGACTGAATTTTGTATCCAAAAACAAATGGTGAAGGCTGTCTGGGGCCCCTCTCATCCCTCACAAAAGGAGGAAAATGGTTCAGTCCTCCCCCCACTAAGATTTGTCTCGTTATGATTAAGCCCCGCCTCCTAGCTGCTGCTTCAGCTCTGTCACATGAATCCAGGAGGGAAAATAACTCTCTGGTTTCGACTTTTAGTGCATTTTACAACTTTTAGGATTTAATTATATAAATAAAGGCTATTCAAGTGTTTGTACTGGAAAGTAGATCTACCTCAAAAACTAGTGAAGTGTTGTTCATTTGTCTTTTATTATGCAGTATAGTAAGCCCTTTCTCAGTGCAGTGGTTAGAAAACTAAGATGTTTTTTTTAGCTTTCTCTTATACCATATAAATAAATAAAATAAACATGAAGAATGTTCTCTTATGAATGATACTCCAAGAAAACCTCATTTAACCATAGTAAAGTAATTGTAAACTACAGTATTTTGAGGAAAGAGGGTTGAAATGTGCACAGATTATTATTACTTATTTTATTACCACTAGTATAGCTACTTATACTTTTGTTGTACTTTAGTTCATTAGTGACTACCTTCATAACCGCAACAGATTCATGTGTACAGTTGTTGGCTCAATCATTCGTAAATAAATGTCAAAAGATGCATGAGAGGATCAAGAGAGGAAGGGGGCCCACAGAGACAGCTTATGTATACGGCCCGGAGTTTTGTGCTATGCCCCTGTACAGGTGTCAACATAACTAATTTCCGTTGATATTGCTCTTTATAGCTGCATATTCCTAGACAAAATGAAACAAAATGCTCCAAACTGACAGTGAACAATGACTTGTTCAGGGAGCTTAGGGCTGCACACACTTTGTCGAAACAATATGATATGAAACCCAAGGATATGCAACACTGATCAATTACAGACCATCAGATTAAACAGTGCACACCAGTCCTTCACATCAATCAGAAATCGAGCTTTGTCAGTTTTGCTCGAGTAAAAGTAAAAAAAAAGAAAAAAAATGGGAAGTCAAAATAAACATGTATAAGTAACTTCATATTAAACAGAACATCTTTATTGACCATCACTCACCACAAACCTGCTGGCCGACCTCCCACATGTCTGAGTGGGGGGGTGGAGGAGGACAGGAGTCACTAGACACACTCTGTGAGGCTTCAGCAGCTCAGAGATCTCATCTACACACATGCACACACACACACACACACACACACACACACACACACACACACACACACACACACACACACACACACACACACACACACACACACACACACACACACACACACACACACACACACACACACACACACACACATTGAGGGCATTCCAAGAAACTTGAATATTCTCTTTATGCATTTTATTTGAATAATACTTAAAGGTCCCCTATTACACTCTTTTCCAACAATGCATCACAGGTCTCATATATACAGAACATGTCTCTGATCATTGTAGCATGTCATAAACCCCTCTGTTTTAGTCCTGTTCCAAAAGGGCTGATTCTGTGTCTGTAGCTTTAAATGCTAATCAGCTGCTGCTGGCCACGCCCCTTGCAGAAGCGATTGGTTAAAAAAACCACAATGGTGCTCTAGAAGGAGATTCAGGTGATAAGGTGGGCAGGGTTACCGTAGTTGGTCATTGGCTAATAGTTGCACAACTGCAAGAAACACTGAGACATCACAAAGTGTCAAAATCTGGTCAGCTGATTTTCATTTATGTGGAAACAAATGATAGAGTGGATTTTGCATAATAGTTGAGCTTTAAGTTGCTGCTTGAGTTCTACTGGTGTCGCTTTTCTTATGTTGTTTTCTTCAAGAGACTTGTCCCTTTTGTAATTTATGACATGTATTCAGCTGACGCTTCATCCAAATCATCTAACACACACTTAATCGTAGAGATGCAATTTGGGGTTAAGTATCTTAATCAAAAGTCGAAACTACAGGGCTGGGGATCAAACCTCTGACCCTCTGATCGGCACACACCAATTAACATTCAAAGACTATAGGCTCAGTCAAACCAACAGTTGATAGGATAATTATGGAGCGAAGATCTAAATGAGTGTAGACTAAGAGGCAAAGCTATGAGGGGCCCCTAGGGACATTATTCAGAAATACTGTTCACACACACATGTGAAACACTCTCACACACACAACTGAAACCAAAAGCTCTCATAAACACATGTGAAAATCTGTCACACACATATGAAACGCTCTTACACACACATGTGAAAATCTCTCACACACACATATGAAACGCTCTCACACACACATGTGAAAAACTCTCACACACACACCTGAAACGCTCTCACACACACACCTGAAATGCTCTCACACATTCATGTGAAACGCTCTCACATACACATATGAAATGTTGAGTTCAGTAGGGAATTAGGAGTGCATTACAGTTAAAAAGGAAGGCCTTCCTGTCACATGAAGGAAGCAGGATGCTAAATTTCAAGGAAGTCAACTTCAACCACAATGAATGTTCATCTGATCCTCATCATTTTCCAAGTCCAAACTTTATTGTTTGCAGTGAGAGGTAATGAAGAGGATGTTTTAAGTTTTTTCAATAGTGCTTTGCAATGCATTGAGTCACTGCAAAGTGAAGAATCCAACAATTTGGATCAGGAGAGGCTTTTTCGAGTGCTCGATGACCACACACGAACTATATCTGCATTTTTTGCTGTGTTGAGGTATGGTCATGATAATAGGGATGTCAGTGACCTACTAGGATCATTATATAGATGCTTTCGCAACTTGCTGCATGAACATGAGGCCAGACGGAGATCCACTGATGTGACAAACAATCTAATACCCCCAACAACCTTGACTGGCCATCCAGGTCGACCCCAATACAGCATAACCACTGAACAGATTTCTCATTGTGTGTCCATTGGTATGACATGGCAGGGAATTGCATCATGCTTTGGAATCAGTCGAAGAACCCTATACAGACACAGGCAAACTCTGGAAGTTGAGCCATTAAGATATGCAGTATTGTCAAACCAAGATCTGGACAGCATTGTGACAAATATACTGCAGAACACTCCAAATGCAGGTGAAGCATATGTAATTGGAAGCCTGCGATCACGTGGCCTAAGAGTTCAGCGTTGGCGGGTCAGACAGAGCCTGCATCAAGTTGATCCCATTGGGCGGTCATTTAGACGTCGTCATGCTATACGACGAAGGGTCTACAGTGTTCAGGTCCCCAACCAATTATGGTAAGTTGACTTGTAAACTGTTCAGATGTTCACATTTTAAGTACATACTTTCTTTAATGTAGTGTATATCTCCCAACAGGCATTTTGACGGCAACCACAAGCTGGTTAGGTGGCGGATGGTCTTTCATGGCTGTGTCGATGGCTTTAGCTGAACTATGATATACTTACGGTGCTTATCTAACAACAGAGCTTCAAGTGTCTTGTCATTATTTATAGAAGCAGTAGAAAACTTTGGTTTGCCTTTAAGGGTCAGATGTGATCACGGTATGGAAAATATACATGTTGCCCGTTTTATGTTGGAAAGAAGGGGGTTGAACAGTCGTAGCGTTATTACAGGTGTTTCAGTACACAACCAAAGGATTGAGAGACTATGGGCAGAACTCAATAGAGTTGTATCAAGACACTTTGCAAATATGTTTAACTTTATGGAGGAACAGGGTATACTGGATTCATTGAATGAACTTCATCTTTTTTGTCTGCATTATGTCTATTTACCAAGAATTGAAAGGGCAGTAACAGAATTCATCAACCAGTGGAACAACCATGGCCTCTCCACACAAGGGGGGCAGACACCACTACAGCTGTGGCATACAGGTGTCATAAACAGCGTAGGAATCCATCCGGTTATAAATTACATTATTGATGTTGACACCCATTATGGTATTGATGAAGAAGGACCATTACCTGAACTTCAAACCAATAATAATGTTATCATTCCAGACATTGATCTTGCCATTAATGAGACCACAATGAACAATATTCAACAAGTGAATCCACTTGAAAATGATGGAAACCATGGAATACATTTATTTTCTTCACTCTTGCAGTATATTCAGTCCACATAGGAGTTACTTTGTAAATAAGCTGTTTCCCAACAATAAACCTAATAACCTAATAAACATTTTTTCAAAACTATAAGAAGCATTTGTTCAAAGTGTTTTTTCAAAAAGACATACTGCGAGACAAGCAGAGACTGAGACTTTAAAGATTGCAAACTTTATTGCAACAGCAATATTATGAACTAAATATGAAATGAAATAAATGTGAAATAAATATGAACCAGATATTGGTATTACTTAATAAAACTACACAGGTAAAGGAAACGTAACATTCCATTCCATAAAAAGTGTTTAACAAAGTGAAATAACACAGGAAAAAGTATTAAACACACATGTAAATGTCTTTACCTGTGTAGCTTTACTTATTGACTTTTATTGAGTCAATTCCAATATGTGGTATAAATCTCAAATGAATAACTGCATCAGAAAAATATTAAAATATTTAACGAAAGAAATGTTGACACGTTGAAAACTGATTTCCACCACTGTATATTCATGACCTGCCAAACCCATGAGTGTTCCCTAAAGCAAAGTCAAACTTGTCTTTAAAGAGTTCATATGACACATGTAGCGGCAACCTGATGCAGTTGACACATGTGTTGGCCATAGGGAACAATGGTGTCGAGGCATAGTCGTCCTCTCCCTTGTGAATGAACTCCACAGAAGGTGTTGGGGAAAAGCCGATGGGTGGCACCACAGAGGCTCCTGTTGCGAAGGCCAATATTTTTTGTAGTTTGGATGGCCCTTCTTCTTCTATACAAAAAAACAGAAAAACTATTTAGGTGGTAGTTGGTCTAATTAACATGTTTATTGAACATCTCTTGAGTTATTATCATTAGCTGATGAGGGCATGTATTTTTTGTAGGAAAAACTATTTTTAAAGTAAAAATATAAATAGATGCATCATTTTACGAGTAGTATAAACTATCAATTACCTTCTGCATCCTGGAGATAGTCTCTCCAGAAGATTACAACCATTTCTTCTGCAGTTCTCTTGTTGCTCCCTTCTGGAGAGAGTCGAATGCTGAAGAGATTGTCCATCTGGTCAGCAGTGAGAAGACTTGCCTCATAGCAAAACAGGGGCTTAAAGCTGTCAGGATGTCTCCTGATTTTTTCAAGAACCCCAAGAGTCTTCAGACCTTCAGAGAATCTGTACAAAGTACATGGAAACATTTTACTAATTTAAATAGTGTTCCTAATTCACTTATGAATTGTCAATTTGTGACTTACTTGTATATACAAATAATAGTTTTTAGTTTTAGTGAAGTTAATCCTACAACATGTTGGTCAATAATTCAAATTCTGATTCCTATTCTGATTAACCTGACGAAATAACCAACACTGAATACCTTTGAAATGGACCTTGGACCCTGTGGACAACCTGAAACATCACTATGTCCTGTACCAGCAGCTCCCTGTCCCTGATTGACTGCACAGGCCTTAGACATCCTGCATTAGCCAGGTACTCAAGTAGAGGTGCCTTTGACTCCTCAAGCTCCTCAACCGTGGTACTTTCAGATACCTAGCATCACAAGGAGCAGCAGGTTGGCTTGTTATGGGGGCTACTTGTTATGCTTATAACTTATTAGTTAAAAAAACAGACACTAGAGGACTGCATAATTACATGATAACAAAAGGTCCCTTAACAGTTGATTGAGGTTCAGGGTTTTTTTCCCACATAGCTACAATGTCACAGAAAACATAGAAGTTATAATTGGCTTGTCTGTTGGATTGTGGTGGAATTCAAACTACAACACATGGAAAGTGGGCATTCAGCAATGGACTGGGCAGGACCGAAACTGCCTCTCAAAATGTAAAACAGCAAGAGAACATTGTAATATTACCTAATTCTAATGGAACATAACATGTAAAACTACCAACTGACCTTTTTGACGTTCTCAAGGAGTTCTGGGTCAGCTATGTCTTCTACAGCTGGATTTGCTGAACCATCAACAAGAAGCGAAAACACTGTTGGTGACAGGAAGTTTGGTGGTGGACCACCATGCACCAAACTAACTGCAATGGCTCTGCCAGCGTTGTAGTACCGGTCCTCTCTTAGAGCTGCAAAACAATCACATAAAAGGAAATGTAATATTGAAAAATGAGTAAAGACTCATTGCTACATATAATCATGGATTTGATGTGTTATTAAATACATTGTAGATCAGTTTGCATGTAAAAATCACCATACACTAAAATAGCTCCCATTATTAATAAAAAAACAACAAGACATTACCAGTACTGTCAAGAGCAAAGTTCTTGCTGTTTTCTTTTCCCTCAAACATGGCGGATCTGGCAATGGTCTCCATCAGCAGCCTCAAGAATTCCCTCCTTGGCCCTCCTAAATCAATCCCTTCCTCATTTCTCCCCATGTCATCTGAGAACTTTACAGAAATCATCAAGTTTGGGTCGTAGGATACCCTATGGAAACCCCGCATGGCTCCTTCCCAGACAGCAGAGCGATTTATATTGAACCTGCACTGTCGTTTTGTAATAATTTTGCTTGAGAGTTCCAGCAGTAACTCCTGACTCGGGACCTTTTCTGCACTATAAAGACAAAAATGATCAAAAACACAGTAAAGTTACACATTTTAGAATAACCCTTTTTTCGTCATTGCAAGCATCCAAATAATCCTCAATGTGTACGTCACAATAATTTAAAGGTCAATTATCAGATGACATCCTTATTAGTTATCCTGATCTGTCACGCTCGCAGTCTGTGTGGGCTACTCACATTGAACACTCCATACTGGCAATAATGGCCTTGTTTAATTCCTCGTCATCTGAGGAGTCGTCAGGAAGAGTTGACACAAGTGCTAAATATGATGAGTAGTCATCATGGCCGCTAGTCCCATGGTTGCCATCACTCCTTGGAAGGCAGCCTCCATCTTGACTGCTTGTGCCAGGGCCGCCATCCACTCCTTCCACTACTAATCTACTCCTTTTAACAGCACTGGTAGCTGGGTGGTTGGTGGCATCATCATTATAATCATCGTCAATACCAGTGCCAGGATTGCCTTCACCATCAATATTGCCAGTACAGGGATCATTATTTCTCATTGCTCTTGAGGCTGCCCTGGTGGTGACACAGCTGCTCATGCCTGCAGGGATTTGCAGGATTTCACAACAATCCTCATCACTGTCCTTAGCAGTTGATCTGTCAGTGGCAGAAAGTTCACCTTACTCCTCTGAGTCAGTCTTTGAAACAGAAAGAAAGAAAACCCAAAATGATATATCAAAAGCAAAAAAAGCAAGACTTTGAAATTAAATAACCTTAAATAAAAAATAAGTAATTACATAACCGATTAAAATAGGGAGCCTTTGTTCACACTCTTCTCAATTTAAATTGCTCTATTTGAATGTAATATAAACTTGAAATTGCTATAAGCAGGTAACAGTTAACATTTTCTTTTCAAAAGGTAATTATACTTAATTTAATTAAGTTTTAAAACAAACAAAAAAGCAAACTTACTAAAAGGGTCCTTGATGGTCTTACATACAGGGCTTTGGTTTTAAAAACCTAGTGGATTAGCATCCCATTCAGCTCCTGACCCTCCTGGATCTTAGGGGACACCAACTTATTGCCACAAGACATTACAAGCTGGAGGCTACAAAGAAGATGTAGGATATTACAACAACAAGAAATACTTTACGGCTAATGGCTTAACAATATGATGTAACAGTATGCTTGTGTTAGTGTGTGTCTGTCTGTCTGTCAGGTTCTTGCTCCTATAAGGTGTGTGACTGAATCCTGTACATTTTGAGCCAAATTCAACTTTTATGTGTTTTTATAAATGATGATTGCAATTTGAAACTACGTTTTAAAAGTGCTCTTTAAATAAAGAGTATTGTATTATTAACAACGCAAGAAGGAAAAAAAAAAGGGTTTACCTGACGTCCTCCGGAATATGCTCACCAAAGCCTTGTCTGATACGATCAATAACAGTCCGGTGGTCCCAGGCCTTCTGGAATTCAAAGGCACTGAGGATATGTCCATGTTTGTGTAACCGTACTTTTGGACGTTGTTTGCACACTACATCCAATGATGGATTGGGGAGTAGTATCACGTCCTTATTGAAATGGCCATGCTGCTGTGCCCTAGCTCTGAAATAAGAATGTATTATGCATTATAAGTCTACTATTCGACTACATGAAGACAGACAGTTAAGTCATACTGCTATAATAAAACAATAATGAGAAAACCGTAGGTCAGGGTACTAAAGTATAATCAGTTTTCCCCTTAATTAAAAACGACAAAACGAGCAAATGTTTTTTCCCCCGTTTTAAACCAAAACTTAAGTGCGTCTGGGTCACCAGCACAGGTCCATATCTCCCACTGTGAAGGTTATAACAATGTTAATGTTATTATTATTATTGTTATTAATAATAATGATGAAACTGACAATGCTCTTCATTTGGGAAGGAAACAACAGTTTCCACATTATTAATTAATGCCGCTGAACTAAAATAATATAACTTTATTTAGCACACTAGCTAGCTAACTTCCGCTGACTCTGGAGCTAATAGCCTGGTTCTCCTGGCAGTAAAGTTATCTCACATATCATTTTTATTAACTTCAGTCAAGTTTTGTCTCCAATACGCAAGCAAAAGTGGACAAATTAAAATGACATCAGACCAAAACACTCAAAATGTTGTTTTTTTCGTTTTTGAAGTGAAAACGGATTGACAGTCTGTTAGCAGTGGAAACGATGTTCATGCTATATATAAAGATAATTTCAAACTCCGGATATATATAATTACCTTGTTTTCCTCGTGCCAGATGTCCATGTGCCAAAGCAATGTTGTGCTTGATATCGTGGTGCACAATCTCTCCTAAGAGGAGCTGTAGCTGGCCGCTGCCCGCTGCGGGATGGGAAGAGCGATGCTAGGTGACCGTCCACCACGGTGTCCTCACCTCGAGTTGGAACGGTCGGTTGCTGCACCATTGTGGTTGCACTTGACAGCGTTCTAATGGTCTCCGCTGAGGCCAATATATTGTTGAGCAACGCCGCTGCCTCAGTTAGGCTACGTGCGGGCTGTTGAGAAGACATCGGTGTAGCGAACCAACAAAGAATAGTATTTCGCCTGTATTTTGCAATGCGCTGTTTGTTCTCAACCGTTTCCTGTTTAATTGGAACGCCTTCCGTTTTAAGTGAAATGCCTTCCGTTTCAACTGAAATTCCTCTCACACAACATACTGAAATTCCTCTCACACAACATACTGAAATTCCTCTCACACAACATACTGAAATTCCTCTCACACAACATACTGAATTCCTCTCACACAACATACTGAAATTCCTCTCACACAACATACTGAATTCCTCTCACACAACATACTGAAATTCCTCTCACACAACATACTGAAATGACCATTTCACATGTGTTTATGAGAGCTTTTGGTTTCAGTTGTGTGTGTGAGAGTGTTTCACATGTGTGTGTGAACGGTATTTCTGAATAATGTCCCTAGGGGCCCAGTAGCGGTGCGTGGCCAATTTTACAGAGGAGGCCAGAGAGATCGTAAGCTACTGAATGACGTCATACCCATGTCAACAATGTGACTAAAAGTAGCATAAATAAATCAGGACAAATGATTGCAGCTGCTGCTATTTATTGACACCATATCGCAACAAGCTTAAACAAACACAACACAAAACCTTACACCCATATTTGTAATCTCAATAATACACTGAACTGTAGCCTACAGGTGGCCTCACATTCTAAAAGTCTCTGACGGGTTCACACCGCTGTCCGCAGGATGCTAAAGTGAAAGCCTCGGCTGTCACACTGCGTAAAGAAATAAAGTAAGCTTACTCACTATTTGTAGAGAAATGCCATTCTCCTATCCTTAATGGTGGCGAAATGATCTGTGACCCGGTCATACAGATCCCCATGCTGGAGCGGTCAAACAAGAGGCATGGCCAGCAGAAAAGACAATTTAGCATTACACTCCCTGTTAGCCAGTCCGTTCTCGTATAGTTCCCTTCACAAAACGTCCGGGTATTTCCTTTAGCTCTTCCCTGAGTAAGGTCGAGATTCGGAGTGGACCTACCCTTCTGTTTTATTTTTAACTGAATTTCAAACGGTAGTTTAGTGAAATCGTTTCTCAGAAAAAACTCTGGGTCTCCGTCGCCATCCATTCTTACTTTCTAACCTTCCTTCACGGTTAGCAACAGAATGGTTGTGTGTGGTTACGTACTTACGTATTAGTGTAGGAGGCACGTACAAGCTAGCCTCCTCATTTTTAAAATTTTTACAGTTTGATTGACCTTGATGAGCGTTCGGTGACAAGCCGAGCTTCAATCTGATTGGCTAAAACCCTTAGTAGTAGTGGAGGCCAAGTTAAACGGGCCTCCTTAGATGGCAGTATTTCACCTATAGGGGCGCTGTTTTGCTCGCTCAAAGAAAAACATGGGATATCAGGGAATTAAACACGGAATATTTGGAACCTAAAATGTCCTTCATGAATCCCAACTCATGGATATTTTTTTATCGAATATAAATGAGGAGGCCACGCCTCCCTTGGCCTCCGGGAGAAAACGCCACTGTAGGGGCCCCTCAAAATGCTATGTTGATTTTATCCATTACTGTCCAATGTTCAGTTGAGATCCTTGATCTAGTCTCTCATGATGTCTTAGCAAAGCTGAGGAAGTCACATTAAACTGTATGTGAAACTGATAGTAAACACACCCATAACTGTTACTCTCCTTTTTTCTTTTTCTTTGGGATAAAACAAACATTTTGACTGGTTTCAGGCTGTGAGAGGCAAAACTCTAAAGCAGTGGCAGCAAACCACAAAGAACTAATAAATAAAGGTAGGACATTTAATTGCTCTTCCCATGAAATACTTCCAGATGTGTTTATCCTTTGACTTA
Source organism: Eleginops maclovinus (assembly GCF_036324505.1). Lineage (NCBI taxonomy): Eukaryota > Metazoa > Chordata > Actinopteri > Perciformes > Eleginopidae > Eleginops > Eleginops maclovinus. The sequence continues at coordinate 25,674,913 of NC_086350.1, forward strand.
AAGTGATTATTAAAATGAATGAAACTCTCCCTGAATTGGGTGCACCTTAGTAGATCAACAAATGTAGCAAATATAATGTTGAGCTTGGCAGGGAAACTTGGGCAAATGAGCCAAATCCCAGAAAATGTTCCATCGTAAAGACTTCGGAACATCTGAGCAAAATATATCAGTCATAACTACAGACATATTATAGAAACAACAGACCCTTTATTCTCGGTTCATACATAAACCACAGACATGTTTCCTTCTTTTTGTCACTGACTGTCACAATGGAAACAGCTGTGACCTTTAATATTTGACCTTTATAACAACCAGCAAAAGTTCTGAGCAGCTTTATCTGTGATATGCAAATATAACGCAGCATGAATTAACGTCATATTAATTCTACAACTTGTTATCCACTCAAATGTTTGATAGTGATATAGAGAAGTCTAATGCTTAATTTTTTTGCATTAAATCTGTCAATTTCATAAATCATACATATGAGCTTACGTTTGCATTTCTGCATGATTAGACTAACATATTTAGCAGAACTCTATAGATGATCATACAATTCGATGAGCTCAAATGACAGTTTCAAATATAAGTATGAAGTAAATCAACATCTCCCTAAAACCGTACGAATACACTGGGAAATAAATATTGCTGTAAATGTGGTTCAACATTTAAATCCAATGTGCATTTAAAATGTAATTTTAATTTAAATAACTGAAAATATTTCCCTCACTTTCTAAATGTATATCAAAATCAAATATCTTATTCTGCCCATGGGAAAATTAGGTTTCGAACAGAGTATATCGTTTTCTTAATATGTATAATGTATCCTATGTTTATCAATGTTTGTTTTGGTAGTAAATTGGTCTTATTTGGTATGATTCTATGCAACAAAGAATTAATAAAGTCTGAAGGCAAAAAGGGGGCCAACCTGGTACTCGCAAGGTGTATCTAATAAAGTGGACTGTGAAATCTACTTTATATATTAACTTATTTATTATATGTTTAATTTGTAATGCCTTTTAACAAGCTATGGAAGCTATGGTGACAAAATAGTTAGCGGATCTTACCTTTCAGGTTCTGAGACACCGAGTCCATCGTGTAGGCTTTAATGAGAATATAGCATTACTATAAGAAATGCACAGAAAAGTCAAGATAAGATCACCTCCAGGGTAAGTAAACTAGTGAAAACTCCTCAGGCTGATTCTAAAAAACGTGATCTTCACAAGAGGAAGACAGAACGGAGGGAAAATAAATTAATCTGTTCTGAATAGAAAAATCTGTAACAGTATGATCATCCAGCGCCGGCTGAGGAGTGGAGACCAGAGGAAGCAGGTATAGTACACACACACACACACACACACACACACACACACACACACACACACACACACACACACACACACACACACACACACACACACACACACACACACAGGAACCACCACTACTTTCACAGACGCAGTGATGACCCATTTTCTCTTTTTTCCACCCCTACTTGCACACATCACCTCTCCTTGCTTGCTTGTGCAGTTTCTGCACACACACTTCCTGTTCCATGCTGTGAGTCACTGTTGTCGTGAAGATAGATATGACTGAGGCTGTCAGGAGCCTCCAACCTCACACACTGAGGTTCACAGATAGCAGGAGTCCAGCTTCAAACTGTCAAAACACTGAATCATTTACGGGGATACACAGATATTAATGCAAAAGCTTTACAGGAGTCAAAGAAGAACTTCACTTCAGAAAATCACACAAGACCAACAGGTGCTGTTTATAGGCAGAGGGCTGTTTCTAACCACCAGGGGGCGCCAAACATGCATTCAAACACAACTTGTGTACCACAATGTTTCAAATGTGTATTTAAGTTAAGAAGTATGAATCAGTTCACTATTCCCTCAGCATATGTATCTCATAATCACTTCAAATGTACTTTTCTTTCTGGATGTTAATCGGAGTTGAACACACACAAGTAGGATTCATGACATCAGAACTTCTTAAAGGTCCCCTATTATGCTACTTTTCAGGTCCATATGTGTATTTTGTTGCTCCACTATGACATGTTTACATGCTTCAATGTTAAAAAAGCACTTTAATTTCCTCACACGGCCTGTGCATAAATTACCATTTTTTACTCCTTCTGAAAACGAGGCGCTCATGCCCCCGCCCTTGCAAAAGCCCACTCTGCTCTGATTGGTTAGCTGGTGACTCTGCTGTGATTGGTCAACCGCTGAGAGATTTGTCAAATGTCCCTCCCCTGAATAAAACTGAAAAAATGACATCGCTTGTTCGCCATATCAGTTTATTAGAAACAACTAATGATGGATTATCAGTGATCATTTCAAAGTGACACAGAGACATGGGGTTAACCTTCAGCAGCGTTTGTATGACCTTCAGCAGCGTTTGTATGATCTTCAGCAGCGTTTGTATGACCTTCAGCAGCGTTTGTATGACCTTGAACACAACTTTGATCACAAACAGCAAAGACTGTTTATAGCTATGTTTCTGTAAAGTGAAGCAGTTTTCTTGCTCTTTCTTGGCTGCTAGTTCAGTGAATTTTGGTCGTACAGTGATGAGACTTATACCAATGGAATCTGTGAAATCTCAGGTAAAAATGGTTGATATGGTCTGGTAGCTGAGTTTCTTCCCGTTCAGTGGGTTTGCCACATTAATAGGTTGTTAAATGTTAACATGCCCTGAGATGCTGTTTCTTACAAGTTGCTTGTACTTGTACTTTTTTACACTGCCTAACAATGGAAGCTACAACCTAAATTAACACATTATTTTATTGTCAAGATTTTAGGGTCATTTCGGTTAAATGAAGGACAGCACATTTGAGAGTCATATTTAGAAACACAAAGATGTAATGTCATTTTCTTGAATGTTTAAAAGACAGAGGAGAACCTATCACAGGTCAACATGAAGAAATAGTTTCATGTCTTTATCATTAGCCTCGTGACCTTGAACACGCATTTTGAGCAGTGGCAGCTGGTGCATCTTTTTCCAGGGGAGTATACACAAAGTAAAAACATATGCAATATAAGAGATTATATCTATTTTTTGTACATATGTAACAGAGTTATATAGGGTTGTGTAAAATCCTTGTTAAAATGGACAATTCCGCCATCTGGTGTCAGAAACTTGTACCTGCATTAAACACTTTATCGCAATGGATTGTGGGTGATCTCTTAAAAGGGTAAGGTCCCTTTTATTATGTCGGTGGACAACATGTCTGTTTTTATTTGTATAAGGATATAAACTTTCTGTTGTGTTTGTTTAGTTTAATGTTAATCGTTTAAAGCTCTGAGCAACATGTTTTTGTGTGACTGGCTATTATTTTTAATGATTTATCAATGTGATCATCAATAGCTAATCTGAACAAATAAACTAATGTACGGTGGCCATGAAGTGCAAGTCGAAACCGCATTTCACAAAACACTACAACATTTCACGAAACACAACAACATTACAAAAAACACTAGAACATTTCAAAGATTACCGAAAGGGTATTCCTTTAGGGAAAACACTCCTTGTTTGTGATTGGACAGAGCTAGCCGGAGAAACACTGCTGTGATTGGTTGTGATTGGCGAAGCAGCCCGCTTTTTTTCTCAGTTACTTATGAGGAAAGCCTGTACGTGCAAGCCCTCCAGGAACCCATAGAGATTGCATTGAAAGCTCTGATATTTGAAAAAAATGCATTTTACACGAGAGTCTATGACAGACCCCTGGGGCAATTTTCAATCTGACTGAAATCGCACCTAAGGGGTGGGACCATGTTAAGCACGACTTTAGTCTGATTGGACAATGACGTTTTCGACAGATCTAACGTCTAAGTCAGTGTTGGGGGTCCCGACCCCCCGGGAGACCGCCAGGGGGCGCCAGGGGGGTCGCGAAAACTTTGAGGGAAAGGGAAAAAACGGGTAAAATGTGAAAATAAAAATTGTAATATGTTTTTTTAGATGTTATTAATAACTGCATATCTATCAATCTATGTGTCTTTTGATGCCCATCTTTTAAAATGTATACTTTTTTAAATCACACAACCAACCTTAAAGCCAATCAGAATTGAGCTGCTGTTTCTGAGAGTGAAACTGAGTTGCTGTGTGGAAAACTAGCTACGTACTGCTAAAGGATGAAATGGACAAATTTCTTAAAAGAAAAAGACCATCTGGCGATTGAAATGAAGATGCCCTCAATGCAAAAGACTCACAGCCACGGAATACCAACCTGGCCATCTAAAACTCGGAGGCATGAGCCATCATACATTCAGTTTGGCTTTACCATGGCAAGTAAGAACGGCCGTGATGTGCCTAAATGTGTTCTCTGCCTCGAGATCCTCGCCAACGAGTCTTTAAAGCCATCTAAACTTGATCCACATCTCAAACAAAAGCCCCCAGCAGAAGCTAATAACTCTATAGACTTTTAAAAAGAAAAGAGCATCTAGCGATGCAATCGGGTTACATTTAAGCAGCAAGCCGGCGTCCCCGAGCGGGCCTTGAAGGCATCAGTTTTTGCATCATACCACATGGCCCGTGCAAAGAAACCGCACACAATAAGAGAGGATTTAATTCTACCAGCTACCGTATTGTTCGGGAAATGCTAGGTGAGGATGCTGCCAGCAAAATCAACGCGGTACCACTCTCGGATAATTCTGTGAGCCGAAGGATTGGCGACATGGCTCAAGATGTATCTGCTCATCTTTTGGAGCAAGTGAGAGATCGTGAACATTTCGCTCTGCAGCTGGTTGAGAGCACGGATGTATCAAATGTCGCAGAATTGCTTGCATATGAAGTATATCTTGTAGCGATGTTTGTGAAGATGATGAAGAAGTCTCCAGAGACACCAGCTTGTATATAATAAGGTTTATTACAACAGCATAGTATCAGACACCAACACGGGCGATGCGGGGTTCCCAGAGCCAATTGTGGAATTCCCCCGAACAGTCTTTGTGCATACACTTTATAGGAGAAATGTGGGTGTGTGTGTGTGTGTGTGTGTGTGTGTGTGTCAAAATGCGATGTTCTATGAGAATGTGTACCCAAATAAGGTGAACTATACGTTTGTGCACGATGTCTTGCGCGTACCCAAATAAGGTGAGATATACGTTGGTCTTTGTCTTACTCATCCCTGGAGGTCTTCTGACATAGTCCAGAGGTTTTTTATACAACCTCCTGTCGTACCACATCACTCTCTGCACTCTCTATGACCTCAGAGAGCAACCAACTGCATATGAACAGACCCAATACACCACACAGGCAATAACTCTGTATGCCCCACTAAGGTGACCTAGGTCGATTCCTAGGGTATCTTTAACGTATTCCAGATGTTGTTTTTCACTCTTCTTCCACCCAACCTTCCTCTGACCTCAGGGAGTATCTGCCCTGGTATATCTCCAGTTTTAATACACCACATATTCCCCCCTTCGAGAGTACACAGAGTCTCGAAACTAAAATAATAAACCATACATGACTACAATTCTGACATAGGTAACAATTCCTCCACTACATGCTTTCTACAGCATAACTTTAACACTAATATAATTTTATGGAGTGTGAGAGTGAAAAACCTGTCTGGCAGCCATCTTCCCAAGTTACCCTCAAACAATCTAGACAGGAAAATTCTACCACGGCCCCTCTGCCCTAGGCGACCACACAAAGTACTCCAGATCTATCAAAAGGAGGAACTGTAATTATTTATAACAATATGTGTAGAATGTAACTTAAGCAAATACATATGGAAACCTCAAAAACCAAAATCGAAACAATGTCCAAATTCTGGCTGGTCGACCCATCGCACCTTCCAATGGACCTTTCCCTGCCTAGACCCAATTTCCCTAGGTGTTAAAGGAAAAGAAAACATATGAGGTCCCCACATACCTACTCAATATCAGATAACATCATTCCTCACACATTGATACAGTGACACTATTATGGACGTTTAAGTCTAACTCATACAAATATATGTAAGAAAAAGACACAGTAGTGGTTCCCACTGCAGCTCCTCTGCAGCAACGTTGACGACTCTCAGTGTAGGGTCGCTCATATGTCGAATCCGAACACTTTGTCACAACGTCCTTGTTCAGAATCCTTCAGTCCATAAACCAGTATCTTTGCAGAAAACAACAGATGCAAAGTAAAACATCAAACACTGATTATAATGTCAGATTCACGATATCATATTCTTATAGGTTATGATTTCCATATTTCCCCCAAACCTTAAACCCCCTGTATAACTACCACATGACAACACTCTAATGGATATAAATCTCATGAGTATGTAAAAATTGGACGTTCAATATGGATATTTCTCCAGTAACTTCCCTTCTATCCACACTTCTGCCTCGTCGACATCTATACTAGCCACCTGTAGTAATGGCATCTGAGATGGATCACCAGGCATCACGACACCAACCCATCTCTCTGTAGAATCTCTTCCATAGCTGGAACCCCAAGAAGGTTAGCTAACAATCTCTTAATGTGTTCCCACCATGAGCTCATCCATCTTTGAAGTCCACGGATGTGCTCCATCTTGAAGAGTAGGCAACTTCTCCATTATATCTGACATATCGGTATTCTGCCAAGGCTTGTACTCCAAATTCTGTCCACGAACTATTACAGGAAGCATCTTCTCAAGTGTTCCTTTTCTTGGGTGAAGTGAATATCTTGCATTTGTTCCTCGGGATTGTTTTCCTTGCAGCTCTTCCTTCTCCGTCCGCAATTCTTCTATGCGGCATATCAACCTTCTTTTACGTTCTGATGTAGTGGCTAACTCCAAAGCCGCTATACTTTCGTCGATCATTTCTTCCATCTGTTTTATAACCTTCTTTCTGTCTTCCTTCCTTGTAGTACTGGATATTGTAGGATCAAATCCTACTGACGTCGAGGGGCCCTCGTCCCCTGAATATTCATTGTTGTCTCCAATGTCACATTCACTAGACTCATCATCTCTCGAGTCCTCTTCTGTCTCCGTGTTATCTCCTCTCTGTTCCGCTTTAGCCAGCATCCGCCTGACTGTAGGGTCATATCCGCCCATAGCCTCTTCTTGATCACTCTGGTCATCATCCTCGGACTTTCTTCTCCTGATCCTCAATTTCCCCCCTGTTTCCAACCGGGTCGTTTTCTTCTTACTTTTGGCACTTGGATACATTCTTATAGTTGTTTTCGCTCGTCCCGTTTCTATTACTTGGTCATCTTCATCTCGGATGCGGTACCCACCCCTTTGGCTGATCACTGGGAGTTGGGGATAGATTTCCTCAATGGTCGCCTCCTTCTTATAAGGTGGAGGGCTCTTTATTGGTTCCGTATGCGAAAAAGGTGTATTAATTTCCGCCGCCAGTTTTTGTATTTCTTTTGCATTTTTCCGAATTACTTCCGCGCTTCTCTCATTCTTAACTTTTGTTACTTTTAACCGTTTCTGTCCCTCATTTTCAAACAACTGAAGAATGCCGAGCTCTATCTGTCTCTTTTCTTTACGTTGTCTCCCTTTCTTGCCCTTCTTTTGGTCAGTTTTGTAGGTAGAAACGAGCACCTGCATTGTTTTGATTACATCGAGGTTAAGCGTCCCTTCCACTGGCCATGGTTGTTCAATATCACGCCAACGTTTGTGCCATTTCTCAGACATCTTTTCAATACCTTTAATTAAAGGATTATTCTTCTGTACTACATCCCCAGGAGTAATTACATTTGGATTGGTAGTTTTAATGTTCTTTTTCTTCATTTTGACAAGTATTTTACGTTCCCAAATCCTAAATTAACCCTATTGCTGAAACTTCTAAACTACTTAAAGCTATTTAAATCACTTCTCCCTCTCTTTTTATTTATTTTATTATCAATTTTTCCATAAATCATCCACTCAATTAAACCAATCAATCAATCAATATACCAAATCAAACCAATTAATCACTCAGTCAAATCACTCAGTCAAATCAATCAATCAATCAAATCAATCAACCAAATCAATCAATCGACAAAATCAACCAAGTAACCAATCAATCAATCAATCAATCAATCAATCAATCAATCAATCGACAAAATCAATCAACCAACTAATCAACCAATCAATCAGTGGTAGGTGTTGTGCACTCAATTCATTACTCGATTGTAAGCTAGTACTTCAATGGAAAAAGATATAAAAGAATGCCCCACTGTAAGGGACTGAACAGCTTATTTCCATTAAAACAAAGCCACAGGTACTACAGTCCGAACCGACAACCAATAATCCACGCCCATGCGCTCCCAATAGGGTCAAGCTCCAAAACCTAACACTCTGATAACTATTTCAAATGCGTGTACTCAGTCTGTTGCCAAGCCTTATTCCAAACCAACTACAGCAGGTATACTCGTGAATGCAAATCCTGCAGTTTATTAACCCCAATTCAGTTTAGAAGTGTTTAAATACTCATATAATAAAATATATGAAAGTACCCCAAAGGCATATCAGTGATGTTTAACTGTAAATGAACATACCTGAATAGTCAAAAAGCAGGTATAGAAGAGTTGTGGATAAGAACTACACTGGCCTGGATTCAGACTGGATTGATGCTGCACCCTCTGTCGTCAGCAATCCTCAGTCCTTATCGTATCCTGGTCAGGTTTTCACGTCCTCTGCCGCCCCTCTCTGCATTTCAGCTCCCCCACATACAGATGATAGGGAGGAAGGAGGAGACCCCCCCTTTCTCAACCAAACTCCAACAGAATAAAATAGAAAAAGAAATTGAAGTTGCAGGTCTCCGTCTGGCAAAGACAAACTCAATAGATAACCCGCGTTTGTATATTACTTCAAAAAGTTACTTTATAGTCCTGCATAGGCATCTAAATATCTCAAACGCTCTCTCCACTTTTCTTCAAAATCATAAACGTCTTTTCTGGGGACTCATACACTTTAACCAATTTAAAATGTTCCCTTAACAGAGACTGATCATTTGTAGCAGATTCGAAAATGTTCCCCAGAAAGCTCATCCGTTTTAGCCAAATAAAAGTCCTCTGAGAAAAAGTTCATATATATATTTACATATATTTTGTACTGTTTCAAAATGTCCTCTTCTTGGAGGCTCATATATTTTACTAGTACGAAGTCAAAACATCTTCTTCAAAGAAGAACACAGAATCTTTTTCCTGGATTTTACTGACTCTCTTCTCTCCTCCGTATCTCTCCCTCAAATGTTGGGCTATTTTTAGCTCTTCACACACACAGATGCAGCAGAGCCCAGCTCCGTCCAGCACCCCATAAATTCAGCATTCTTCCAAACACACAGTATACATTCAATCCTAACTTTCACCAGGGCCTCTCATTCATTCATTTCCCTATAGCATGCTTTTCCTTGCTATTATCCCTTTATTTCTAAATTTCTGCTACCTTAATAGGTGTGAAATACTCAAATGACTAATCCCAACATTCGTTCGTCAACAAATGCCAAATAGAAACCAATGAATTTCTTATTCTACACCCAGTTCCCAGAACAGACCCAAAAAATCAACCTAGTAACTTTTCAGGATTTTTAGGCCCATCTAACATCGCCTCTTCTGAGGGCTTTATCCAAATCTGCGGCTATTTTTACTCTTATTTCCTTTATCCTTATTCCTTTCTATATTTTTACCGTTGACCAATTGCCCTGGGCCCAGGGTTATCTACCTTACCTTCCGAATCTGACTATCTTTCAAAGTCAATTTTCACGCAGTGTCTATTTACAAATGTCTTACCGTTAAGAAGCTCGGGGGCCCATCTTCGTTAATCTTGCACCGTTGTGTAGCTCCCTTTCTCGTTACTAATTACGCTTATTCTACCCTTTTGCTTTTAACTTCACATCCTTTATTTATGCCTTTATTCCTTCCTATTCCTGTTTCCCTATTTCTTTTACTTCAATACACTCCCCCCTATTGCGTCGTGCACTACGCAATAAATCCCCAATTTAGAACGGAGTCTCACTCCAACATCAACACAAACATGGCATATCCCCACACATCAGTCCGCCTGGTGCGAGCCAGAGCAACCCCTCACATCCAACCCCACAAATGCTCACTGGACTGTGATGCCTTGGCAGGAGATGTGTTGTAGAGTCGCCTGAAGATCGCAAGACGGCCAAGTTTGTGACGCCAAGTCTGAAGTATATCTTGTAGCGATGTTTGTGAAGATGATGAAGAAGTCTCCGGAGACACCAGCTTGTATATAATAAGGTTTATTACAACAGCATAGTATCAGACACCAACACGGGCGATGCGGGGTTGCCAGAGCCAATTGTGGAAGTCCCACGAACAGTCTTTGTGCATACACTTTTTTAGGAGAAATGTGGGTGTGTGTCAAAATGCGATGTTCTATGAGAATGTGTACCCAAATAAGGTGATCTATACGTTGGTCTTTGTCTTACTCATCCCTGGAGGTCTTCTGACATAGTCCAGAGGTTTGTTCTACAACCTCCTGTCGTACCACATCACTCTCTGCACTCTCTATGACCTCAGAGAGCAACCAACTGCATATGAACAGACCCAATACACCACACAGTTCCAGCAGTCCAGCAGTGGCTCACTCAGTAGGGGCTTGGACTGGCTTTCTACACAGGCAATAACTCTGTATGCCCCACTAAGGCGACCTAGGTCAATTCCAAGGGTATCTTTAACGTATTCCAGATGTTGTTTTTCACTCTTCTTCCACCCAACCTTCCTCTGACCTCAGGGAGTATCTGCCCTGGTATATCTCCAGATTTAATACACCACACATACATCAGATTTATTTCAGAAGACAACTTTGTTGAGGGAATATTATTTATTTTGCAAAGCACTGGAAGGTAGGACCACAGGAAGAGACATTTTCCATTTAGATGAGTACATCGTCTCAAATGGACTTGACTGGTCTCGATGTGTGGGTGTGTGTTATGATGGGACAGCGGCTATGACAGGCAAACAAAGCTGAGTGACAGCTTTGATACGGTAGAAGGCCCCGCATGTAGTGGCCACACACTGCATGCTCAATCGTGAGGCACTTGTTGCTAAACGGATGGATGATGAACTACATCAGATTCTACAGGAAGTTATACAAGTAGTGATTTTCATAAATGCCCCGCCCTTAAAACATCGACTGTTGGCTGTTTTGTGTAACGAGATGGGCGCAAAGTTTGAGGGGTTACTGCTCCACTCCAACGTGTGCTGGCTTTCCCGTGGGGCGGTGCTGAATCCTGTTTTTGAACTGCGAAGGTTGATCGGTGAATTCCTCTCTTCTGAAAATCAAGAACTGGCTGGCCGTTTTTGAGATTCCTCAAGGCTTCAGAAACTTGCATACATGTCGGACAGATTCCAGCATCTAAATGTCCTGAATAAGAGCATGCAGGGTATCTCTCCCTAATACACAGCACCATAGTTCTTTGTTACTGATGGATGTATTCATCTTAATTGCACTCCAACATCACCGTCATGAAATACACCGTCAAACTCGCTGGCTGCACACAACCGAGAGAAAATGAGTTCACTTGTCAAAAGGAAAACATAAAAAGCTTCAAAAGTGTACTGCAACATCACCTTAAACTCTTAAACGTATAGCGGAGTATACAACCCTCGTGCTTCTTCTTGGAGGCGGTTGCAACAACTAAAGGTGTCCCCGCACAACATGGGATATAAGCATAGCTCCTACATAGTGTTAATAAGTCAATATTGGTGAAAATAAATCATATAAATAATATATGTAAACAAACGTACCAAAAATGATATAAATAATATTTATGGCAGTTAAACTCCCACCAAATCACACATTTTGTGATTTCACTTCACAATTTTACTTTCACTTAACACAATGATTTTAATATTCAGGAAAGAATGGGGTGTTCATTATGAACTCACATCCATGTTCTTTTAGCTATTCATGATCCAGGTCCTTCATTGTATTCATGAACTCTCCTTTTGCACCTACAAAGTTGGTGCCTTGATCACATCTCAGCTGTCTTACATGTCCACGTATTGCAATGAATGCACGCAATGCATGGATGAAAGCGTCTGTAGTGAGATCATCAAGCATTTCAACATGTATGGCTCTAGAACACATACAGGTGAAAAGAAGACCATACTTCCTCAATTCCTTTCTTGCTTCCTTCACGTAGAACGGTCCGATGCAATCTATGCCACAATATGTGAATGGAGGTGTCATTTCCATTATTTCTTCTGGCAAATTTGCAATCTTTGGATCTTGTGTGTTCCTTCTGTACTTTCTGCACGTTGTGCACTTGAAGATGTGCGAGGCAACTACGCTGCTGCATCCTATGTCCCATATTCCACTGGATCGCAATTAATTTACAGTAATTCCTCTTCCTTGATGATGTACCTTGTCATGGTAGTGCTTAATAAGCAAAGAGGACAGATGACTTGCCTTTGGTACAATGGCAGGATGCTTGACATGTGGGTGAAGGCTGGACCTTGTAAACGTCCTCCAACCCTGCGCACACCATACTCATCTACAAATGGACTTAGTTTGTGTAGCTTGTTTGCTTTGTCCTTGGGTTTTACTTCCTTGCCTTGCCTTATACCTTTGATCTCACTGCTTCTGTTTGGACCAGTTTTTTTTTTTTTTAAGAATTCTTGGGCAACCAGTGCCTTTAATACAGTGACAGTGCAGTTCAGAAACGGGGAGACAGAGGGGAAGACGCGCAGCAAAGGGACTCAGGCCGGATTCAAACCTGAGTCCACCGCATGGGGATCAAACCCCAGTATACGGCCGCCTGCTCTACCCACTGAGCTATACGACGGCCCTGTTTGGATCAGTTTGATTAAGAAAAGCTCAGCTTCCTGTCTTTCCTCCACACTTGTAGCTTCATTTATTTTCGGTTTGAGACCCTTGATTTGCTTAGCATGAGGCTTAAGGACGAGCAATGGCCTTGACAGCTCTTTTCCAGTCAGAAAACCTTGTCAGGCGGTCAAGCAACGTCTGGTCTTCCATTGCTTTGGTGTTGAACACCTGGGCCTTTCGAAGTTCTGGATCATTGTCAATGAACTCTCCCACCTTTACATCTCCTATGGGTAACTCCTTTTCCCTTAGAAAGTCTGGGCCATTAAACCAGTTTGACGCAACGAGCTGATCTGCACTTAGGCCTCTCGAAGCATGATCTGCAGGATTAACTTCGGTATGTACAAATTGCCAATTGCTTGGGATCTGTAACGGACTTAATTCTTTGGATTCTGTTTGCCACAAACACGTGAAACCGTCTGGCATCATTGTTTATATATCCAAGGACGACCTTAGAGTCTGTCCAAAAATATTCTTGAAGACCATCTATTTCAAGCTCATTTCTGAGTATAGCACTTGTCCTTGCTGCTACCACTGCTGCAGATAACTCAAGTCGTGGTACTGTAGTTACTTTGGTGGGGGCAACACGCGCCTTCTCCATGACTAGCGAGCAATGGATGTCTCCATTGGTATTGATTGCGCTGAGATATAGCACACACCCCATAACTTGTGACGCTGGCGTCGGAGAAGTGAAGTTTGCTGGGATGTAGCACCTTCTGATCTTTACTTCTGATCTTGTAGCCATGACTCCCACTGTGCTCTGAGCTCTTCTGGAAGTGGCTCGTCCCAACCAACCTTATCTCGACACAGTTGTTGCAAGACCATCTTTCCCCGGAGGATGAAAGGTGCTACGAACCCCAACGGGTCGTAGATAGAAGCTACTGTGGATAGCTCTTCTGGTCAGTGCATGTTCCTTGACAGTAACTCTGAACTAGAAGTCATTGGAGGAGACTCCCCATTGAACACCAAGAGCTCTTTCCATGAGCGACTCTACTAAAGCCCTATCCAGGTCTTTGACACTTTCAGCGCACTCTTTTTTTGGGTATTGACTTCAATACGTTCTCACTGTTGGAAATGAACTTATGCAGTCTCAGCTTGCCTGTGCTGCAGAGCTCTCTTGCTTCCTTGACGGGCTGGATAGCCTCAGCATCAGACATTACACTCGCCAGCCCATTGTCAACATAAAAATTCCTTTGGATGAATTTAACAGCGTTTTGGCTAAATTGATCCTGACCTTCAGTGGCTAGATGTTTAAGACCAAAGTTGGCACAGCCAGGTGAGGAGGCTGCCCCAAACAGATGGACCTTCATCCGATAAACTGATGGCGGAGACCCTAGATCAGCTTTCTCCCACCATAGGAACCTCAGGTAGTCTTGGTCTTCAGGCCTTACATGGAACTGATGGAACATTCGTTCGACATCACACATAATAGCATTTGGTCCCTTGCGAAACCTACAAAGAACTCCCACCAACGTGTTTGTGAGCTCTGGCCCATTAAGAAAGTGGTCGTTCAATGATGTGTCTTTGAACCTTGCTGAACAATCAAAGACAACACGTATCTTCCCCGGCTTTTGAGGGTGGTATAACCCATGGTGGGGAATATACCAGGCTGGTTGATTGTTGAGTGCTTCTTCTGGGACCCTCTCTGCATTGCCACGAGTGATAATGGCCTTCATGAAGTTCATGTGGTCTGAACAGTATTTCTGGTCCCTCTTGAACCTTCGTTCCAAGCACACTAGACGCTGAACAGCACATGACTAATTACTGGGTAGATTTGGTCTGTCTTGTTTGAAAGGTAAGGGCATTTCATAATGAGCGTCTTGTATGTGTTTGATTCCATCTTTCAGCTTAGTCAAGAAGTGGAGATCTTCCTGAGAGACAGTTGCTTCTTCTCCAACTCTTTCACTGAAATCGGATTCTGGCACCTTAATGATATCATTTGGAGAGAACATGTCTTTGATCTGAGTCTTGCAAACATAATGAACTTCTGTTTTGAGCTTGACTGTTGGTTTGGGTTCAGGCGTCACTTGCTTTACAATGATGCGATGACTTACTCCAATTGCATCACGGTAATGCTCACATGGGTTACCATAACTCACTATGCTCCAACCTATATCGGTTTTCTGTGCAAAAGGTTGGTTTTCCTCCCCACATACAACTTCTCTAGACATTATAGCTTGTGGGCAATTGTACCCGATCAGCAGACCAATTTCACATTCCTTTTGCGGAGCAAGGTCTTCTGCAAGATGCGCCAAATGAGGCCATGCCTTGGCTGTTTCTGGAGTCGGGATGTGTGCCCGATTAGCAGGGATGAATTCACGAGTGTAAGTTGCTGGCACTGTGATCTTTTTAGAGAAAAATAGCCCTCTTATCTGTAGGCCTTTAAGTCTTTTACAAGGTACAATTGTCCCCCTTGACGACATTGTAGACAGTTTCAGCTTCACTTGTTCTGTGTTCGTATCTAGAACATCTGCTACTTCCTCAAGAATGAATGAAGAATCCCTTTGTGAATCTAGCAGAGCGTAGACGAGAACTTCCTTGCCTGAATCACTTGGCGTTGACCCATAGACAGGTACTATTGCTGAAGTCTGGGTACTATTGCCATCTTACACAACTCTGTTGGATGCGGTTTCTTTGGTGACGTCTTGTGGTTGTGTTGACTGTGGCTTTCTTTCCTTACTGTAACTTATTTCCTTAAATTGTTCCCTCCTTTGTTTTTGTTGTTGTTTTGAGCGATCTTCATGTATGCATGTAGGGTGACGTTTGGAGCAGGTGTCGCAGACCATCCGGTTACTACATCTCTTGGATTGATGGCCAGGACTCAAACAGCAGAAGCACAGCCTCTCACTCTGAATAAATTTGACTCTGTCAGTGACTGGCTTCTCAATGAAATTGTAACACTCATATATGCTGTGCCCTACTTTCTTACAAAACACACACGTAACTATGTTCCTTTCGCTGGTGTTGGTTGTGAAGATCTTGGCACCTACAGTTTGGTTCTTGGAGGCCACCACATTTTGGTTCTTGATCTTTGCCTTATCATGTTCACTTTGCCGTAATGCAAGATAAGATGTTATAGGGTTGCAGACAATACTTGCTTCCACTGTTAGGAACCTCACAAAATAACTGAAGCTTGGGAACCTTCTGTGCTCCAGTTGGTATTGTGTGGCCTTTCGGTTCCATCTGGTGCTCAACCAGTCGGGTAGTTTGGCAGTAAGTCTTTGATTCTCAATTCCATCATTAAGAACATTTAGACTCTCATTGTGAGCAATGGCAGATTCACAACTGTGTAAAAAGTCCACACATTTCCTTAACTCAGCACTCTCCCTTGAGGCTATTTTTGGCCATGTATGTAATTTGTCTCGGAAGGTTTTGGCAATTATGAAAGGCTCGCCATATCGTTCATTGAGCAGGTGCCATGCTGCGTGATATGAATCTTCTGAATCAATCAGAAAATTACCTTCTAAGGCGTCTTTAGCTGCTCCTCCAACATATTTCTGAAGAAAGACTATCTTCTCTGCAGTTGAAATATTTTTCCTCTCAATTAGTGTCTGAAAGGACGACTTCCAATGATTAAACTTGAGTGGATCCCCACTAAAGATTGTAGGCTCTGGAATGGGTAGCCTATTTGCTGATATAGCCTCAGCCAAGACCTTCACAAGCTCTCCCGTACCATCTTGAAGCACACTTCTTGGAGCCACATCTCTTAGTGGCTGCGGGTGCTGATGGACAACTATAGGCGTTTCAGAGCTCTGTGGTGGTGTAAGTCCTTGGTCTGGATGGAACTCATTTCCATCATAGACTTGAAGCCTTGCTTTGGCTGCATTCAGCCTGTTCAGCTCCTTCAAACGCTCAAGTTATCTTTTCAAGTCTATTCTCTTCTTGCAGTTTCTTTAAGAGAGCAGCCTCTTGTCTCTCCTTTTCTATCCTACGTTCAGTCTCTTCCCTTTCTCCTTGAAGACGGCGAGCTAATGCAGCTGTTTCCTGGTCTGCAACTATCTGCTTATCCTCAGCTTCATGTCTTTGCAGTTTCTCTTGGTGGCACTCTTTCTCATTCATAATCTTCAATGCAACTTGCGTAGCTGCATACTCTGCAGCAGCTTCTTGTCTTTTGACTGAGGATACATGAGAGCGAAAAGAAGCCTTAGAACCATCAGAGGCTGGAGGAGAAACACTGGAAATTGAAGATGAATCAGCTCCTCCTTTGTTCCTAGAGACTGGGCATTCTGTACAACAATCTTGGTGACTGATATGCAGTTGTCCATCTTGCGGCGCATGTCGTGAGCTGGGCTGTCAATCCTTCGGTATTCATCATAAACTGTATTCAGTTCAGATAATTCCCTTTGAATAGTGCGGATGAGTTCTTGTAGGATGTCACTGGGATCCTGTTTTATCAAAGATTTGTTAGCCAATGCTATGCTAATGTGCGGGCTCTTTCACCTCTACGACGCTCTGCAGACTGTACTACTTGTTGTACCTCGCTAGACTCATCTGTCTGCTCTTGCTCTCCAGCTTGTGCTATGGCAGCTGCTACACCCTGAGTCTCTTCATTTGTTTGTGACCTGTTCAATTATTTAGCAATTACCTGTACATAATCAACTTGTCTCACATAAGCAGTACAGTTAACAACAAGCCTTTCCACAAAATATTCAGGTGAAAGGGTTAAACTAAATAAGGTCACTGTCTTTCTAATAAACCCTTTAAGGAGAGTAAACATTATAAAGGCTTGAAAATATTACAGTCAATTACAGTTGAGACTTCAATGAACTTGCTTCGAACAATATTAAACCATGAATAGAACATTCCCCTCAAAATGTCAGCTTACTTAAATGTACATACAATATTTGTAAACCAATTACACTTATAATATATATAATACTTATAATATATTATATACAATAAAATAATGAATGACCAATACAAACCACCAACAAGCCAATTACATCAATGCCCCTTCATATCTTGTGAAACACTGTTATTGTTATTAGGTTACACACAGTCCCTTGTAGTTTTTCAGTCTTTATGTCACGTTTCAGAACACAAACTTTAGTGTCTGGCTTATGGAAGTCTTCATGAAAAACCGTTGAATTTGAAGTGTCCTTAATGCTAAACAGTGTCTTATCTGTATTTCCGTGTTGACGAGTTGCCGGGCACGAGCAGGTCAGGGAAAGTTACGCAGGTCCGAGTTCGACTATCACTCCCTCCAGGTAATACACAGCACCATAGTTCTTTGTTACTGATGGATTTATTCATCTTAATTGCGGTGTTGATCCAGGCATCATTTCACCACTGATCCAGCCGCACCTAGCGCACCTGCTGGGATATTTCCAAGACTATTTCCCTGACCTGGAAGACAACTCAAATCAAAACTGGATAAGAAACCCATTTGCCCCAGAAGTAGGTGAGTGTCTGGATCTTATGTCCCAGGAGAGACTCATAGACATGGCAAATGAATGGGAGTTGAAGGTGAAATATCAAGCTGTTTCACTCCCACAGTACTGGCTGTATGTCAAAAAAAGACTATCCTGCACTGGGTGAGAGGGCTCTCAAATCCCTTCTTCCATTTGCCACCACATACCTCTGGGAGTTTGGCTTTTCTACATTGAAGGTATTGAAAACAAAGCACAGAGCACGTTTGCAAGTGGACAATGACATTCGTCTGGCACTGACAAACCTAAAACCTAGGACTGATAAACTGTGTGGGAGCCACCAAGCCCACCCCTCCCACTAGTAAGGGAACAGGCATACACACAGAACACAGTGAAATGACAAGGACTGTTTATAACTGAAAACACACTGAATGTAAGGAATAAACCGCAAAGAAATAAATAAATACTGTACATATTTACTGTTTAATATTATATATTAATCTATATTATTAAGACAGAACTCACTTCAACAGCTTCCATGCTGAGGGCTTGGAAGCTGTTGACGCCCCCCCCAGTAAGTAAGTAATTTAGACATCTTCATACAATTGTAACCTTTATTTTATTGTAGATTATACATTTGACTAATAAAATGTAAATATTTTTTTATGAAAATCTAGATAAAAATCTGAAAGCAGCATGATGATTGGCTGTAGAGATGAGATCATGGCAGAAATTAAATAAAATGGACGACCATAATTTGCTGGGTAAGAGAGCATTGAGAATGAATGAATGTATAGTCTGAAAGCTCAGCTTCATACAGCCTCCATTCCAACAGTCTACCTACAGAACAACAGCAACATGTTGGAGAATATCAGAGCCGTTGTGCGCTATTAATAGTACGAGTAAAGACACTGATGCGGCAGTCATGGGAACATAAGGATGATTTTATTCTTCATCAGCTGTACAGCGTCTCATCGACAAAGATTTCTGCTGTTCTCTCAGTCTGAAAACAGGGACGTTTTAAAACCATCTCAAAACCTTATTCAATTATTCTGCCAAAACAAACAAGCAGTGTGCAAACAAAAAACAATGCTGTGGTTGCTATGAAAATAGCGTAACATCCATCTTTCGTCCGTCCGTCCGCCTGCAGAACATAACATGATAGCGTGATGGACAGGGCATTTTGTTGTCGTTGCACAGAATGACAGAAAGACCACAGTTACACAACTGCTGTTTCTTTACAGATTCTTACAAAATGTTTACTTTCTTTCTGTTGCCATGGTTATTTACAGTGCTGGGCCGATCTAACCAAGGTTAAATGGTTCTATGTTACTGTAACATGTTATAAAAGGAAGGCCACATTCAATCATCATAACCTGTGGTCACACAGAAATACCTCTGGATTTACATCTTCAGACGACTCAAATCATACTGTGATCTCTTTGTTCTAACTTTGATTCAGTTATTTTAATCCTTTGTTTTGTATAAATCAGGGACATGGGGAGGACATATCTCAGTATCAGCTGCAGATGAACAACAGCCGGGGCTAATGGAACTGCAATGCTTACATGGCCTTAGTCCAGAGCTTCTTGATTACCTCATTAAGTCACATTGCTCAGCAAACAGTATAAAACACAGAACCAGAAGGCGGTTTTGTTGTTATTACATCAACTTTTTCTAACTTAAATTCATACATTTTTAGATACGTTCCAAACAGTTTTGAAGGAAAAGACAAACCACCTGTCATACAAATCAACAGAACCAACGCAGTGGCTACTAATAAAAGTCGAAATAGTATCTGAACACATCTATGAACAACAGAAAACACTCAGATAGTGGTTCAGATCAGTTCATTTCAGCTTGGGTGGTTAAGAGGGGCTCATCTGTGGGAGGAGAAACCCCCTTACAGGCACAGGACATGAGTAACCCCAACATGTTAACCAGTGAAAAAAACAACAACTCAAAGTACATTTCAACCAACACATCCCCAAATCAACTAGGATAATCAGACAGCTAATGTGTATTTACAAGCAAAAACACCTGCCACAGTTTATGATCATTGATTATGCCAAGATCACAACTATGGTACAGCGTTTTACCAACTACATCATGATTCATCATCAGTCTCTTGGAAGGACCAACATTAAGTGAATCCACATGAAGCAGAATCATTCTATATCACTGACTTCTGTTCATTTGAATGGATCTGCCTATGCACATTTGCTCAAGAATAAAGAAAATATCCTGTAACTTCCTTCTGTAAAAGCCTTACTATTAAAACACCAAAGCATGGACCAAGTGTTAGACAGGCCAAGGAGGAAAAAAGATACAGATCATATGACTGACAGCAAGGTGTTTCTCAACCCAAGTACCATATACTAAGTTTCATTAGGAAAAACTACATTTATATCTATATATACACATACAAAGGCTTGGAATTTGCTAAATCAGCATAGTTGCAGGAACAGCAAGCAGGAAATCAAAGTGAAATGTGATCAAATACTTCTCAGAGCTGCGCAGGAGCTGCAGAGTGTGGGGAGGGACTGAAAGGATGTGGCTTTGGACAGAACAAAGTATTGAATACACGATGATTCATTCAGAAAACATTCAAACTGAAATAAGAGCAGAGGGCAGACTGGGATATCTGTGTAGTGGGAGAGGAGGGGGTCTGCTATGCTGTGTGTGTAAGTGTGTGAGACCCACAAACACCAGTGAAGTTACTTTAGTGAGTATTTACATGCGGCTTCCCTTCTTTTGCACGGTTGCTTTAGCAGCTCCTCTAATGAATGCAGAATGGCATTAGGAACTGACGTAGATGCTATATGGGGGGGGGTTAAATGTGTTTGCAAGTTTTACTCAGGGTCCAGTGCGTCGGGTTCACCGGTCCATCATGCTGAGGATCATCTCTGGCGTCAGGTCTCCGTTGGCGGCGGCTGCTGTCTCCTCATTCACCGACAGCTCCACAGTCTCCACCCCCTCCCCGTCCAGCCCCACCCCCTCCACCGTCAGGGATCCCTCGTGCTCCAGAGGGGCTGCAGAGCCGTCGCTCTCCTCCTTCTTCACGATGATGTTCTCCACCGCTCCGGTGCTCTCGTCCTCCACCTGAATGATGGCAGCAGCTGCAGACACAGACACATCTCAGAGCTGATCTAGATTCTGTGTGTTTGTCTGTTCATGTCGAGACTCAGATTAAAGCATGACTTTACCGGGTTAATAAAAATAAACTTTGCCTTTGAATCCCAGTCAGGAACCATAATGCAACCCACTCCAAGGAATGTCATCATTCAGCGTTTACCTTACCTTGGAATCAAAGGAAATGTTTCTGCACATCAAACCGCTGTGTATGCGGTCGATATGGACTAATAGCTAAATCTGTCATAATCATTGCAACGCTTTTTGAGATGAATGTATTTTAGTGCCCGTTTCTGGTTTAATAAAGACACAATAATTAATTCTATTATAGGATGGATGGAAAGGTCCAAGGAGGCAGCAAAGTTACTTATTTCTACAGTTACCGGCACATATAATTACAACTCTTGTACACAGCGACCGTTCTGAGAGCTAGGTCACAGTCTGCCTTTGTTTGTGTACGGTTCAGAAAAACAACATCCAGTCTGAAACGTTGCTGCATTCTAGTGATAGTGTCAGTCAGCAGAGTGACCCGGACAGGAATAACACTGAATATAGCATTACGGTGGGATATTAGTTACAGGGCACGTGCTTTCAGACAACACATTCTATAACCCCCCCCCCCCCAGTAGACTAAGCACATCCTGTTCCCATGATGCTGCAATTGTCAGTGCTCTCACCAGAAGCTGCAGCCTTGGCAGCCACCCTGGCAGACTTGCTGGGTGTCGGGGGCTTGGGTGCGTTCTTTGGGGGCCGGCCTCGTTTCCTTTTGACCGGTGGCTCGTCAGGAGCCGGGACTGGGATGGCAGCAGGAGCCTGGTCCAGTTCCATGCCCTCTGGCTCCTCCTCTTCTTGTAGCAGTGCTTCCTCCTCACCGTCACCGTCGCCCTCATCTTCGTCCTCGTCCTCCTCCAGTTCTGCATGATCCTCCTCTGCATGACAGAGAAATAACACTCAGACAAACTAATCAGAGAAGGGCAAATGCAGCATGTACGTGCAATGTCAAACTCTCACCGCTGTCATCCTCATCCCTCCTGCTCCTCATCTTCCTCTTCCTTCCTCTCCTCCCTTTCTTCGGGGTTGGAGTTCCATTCTCTGCATCGTCCACCTCACCGTTGCAGTTCTCAGAGTGGCGAGCCATGGTGTTCTACAAGAAATCACTGTTAAAGTGGCTGCTGACAGTTATTAACCCAGCAGAGTTCAGAGGTGAGTGTGATTACCCTGCGAGTGAAGGTCTTGTTGCACTTGGGGCAGACGAAGGCGGTGGGGACAAAGTTGGGGTCGTGGTAGCGTTTGAAGTGCATGTCCAGCAGCTGCTTCTGTCTGAAGGTCTTCTCACACTGGCTGCAGGCGTACGGTTTCTCTCCAGTGTGGGTTCGGCGGTGCATGACCATGTGACGCTCCTGGGGACAGCAGCATGGGGCACATTTGAAAAACCATGTTACACATTTGGGCAAAAAGACCAATACTTACATTTTGCTAAACATTTGGGTTTGACATAAAAAGGTGAATATGAGACAATCTGTCAGTGTTAGTTTCATAAACAGGTAGAGCCGTTCAAAAAACAACGTCCTGTCTGAACCCACACATATCTTAAAGTTGTCAAAGGGATTCTAACATGTGAACAACAGGTGTTATTTTGCCCAGGTATGCACTTCTTCATTCATTGCTGTTAAATATATTATTTAAAATAAAATCAGGATTACAGTTTTGTTTTTTTTCCAATGTAATGAAGTTGCTGTAGATCTTTTACAGTAACATGGACTTTGGATACGTATACCCGATGTTTGCTCCTTAATTGTTATGAGAGAGGTAACTAAAGATAAAGATATACAAGTACACACACCTGGCGGCAACAGTAGTCGCACATGTCACATTTGAACCTCTTCTCGTTCTTGTGGGACTTCTGATGCTGGATCAGAGCGTAGCGCTCATGGAAAACGGCGTCGCAGTAACGACACTTCTTCCCAGTCTCGATGAAAGAGTGCTGCTTACGCAGATGGACTCCTGCAATGCAAACAGAGGACAAAAAGAAAAGACATGAGGGGGACAAAACGACACGCGGAGTAAACTATTTGACACAGTATACTCAGTTTGTGTTACCTAAGTCGCTCTTGCGTGCGATGACAGTGTCGCAGTGTGGACAGTGGAACTTGGCCACGTTCTCTGTGTGTTTCTGCAGGATGTGCATCTTCATGGTTCCACTCTGGGTGAATCGGGCGTGGCAGATATAGCACTCGTAAGGTTTCTCTCCTGAGAAGAGGATTCAGAATGTACAGGAGTTAATCATGGGTCACATTTATGTTCATAGTCAACCAAAAAGGAAACACTATAGAAGAATAAGAGGCAGGTCACATTAGCACAACCACTTTCATGTTTTACCGGTCAAAAGTGGTCACTATTAGGGATGGGCATGATTAATCGACGATCGATTAATTGATCATTAAGAATTTCGTCAATGACATTCATTTGTTGTCGATAAAACTAATGCAGGTTCTGTTGCGTAGTGTGAGTCTTGAAGGAACACAATGAATTCGCTATGTGGCAGCAATCAAACGTTTACCACACGGGGGCAATGTTTGAATAAAAACGCCACAGGCCTCCTCAAATACCTGCGAGTTTCCGTGTATTACAAAAGTAATTGTAAGTGCCCGATCTGTTCCCCCCCGGCTGCACATGCGCAAAAATAACAAACTGTTTCCGATCTATTTCCGGTTAGGTAAACCAACTGGCTGCCGCCACGTACCGTAAAATGTAGACAAATCGGGCAGGAAAACGTTGAGTTTCCGCGTACGTCATTATGCGCATTTGCATCCGGAGGGGAACGGATCGGGCACTGACAGTAATCATGGAGAGGTCACGGCGAAGTGTGGCGTGGGACCATTTTGATTTAAAAAATGACTCAGTTCACTGCCAACACTGCGAAGCTGTGTATAAGTACAACTCGTCCACGACTTAAATGATGCACCACTTGAAAAACGCGCATCCGACCCTGGTTAGTGGCGGTGCATCCTGCTCTCGGTCTCAACCTAGCATCAACTCGGTGTTAGCACGGAGGAGCTGCGATGCACAACTAGCAGTGAAAATTACCCAAGGGACCTGCAAGTTCATTGAGATGGATATGCTGCCCTTAAGTATTGTTGAGGGCGAAGGTTTTCGAAAACTGATAAACTTATTGGAACCAGCGTATCACATTCCGTCACGACGTACCATCACCAGACTGATGGAAAGTCACTACGAAGAACGGAAGCAGGAGCTGTTAGAAGAACTGAGCACAGCTGAAAGAGTTGCTCTAACCACAGACTGCTGGACCATTTTAGCAGCTGAGAGCTACATCACGATCACCTGCCACTACATCAGGGATGACTGGCAAATGAACTCAGCGGTCCTGCTCACAGGAAGCCTGCCAGGTCGGCTCAACAAAACTCAGTAGCCTGGTGCTGAAGTTGTATGTGAGTTACTGGTTATTTTTATGAAGCTTTGTTAATTAGCCTAATTCATTGTTAGGTTGGCTAATCTCTCTCTCACCCTCTTTCTCGACACGGTGTCTTTTTGGATAGTTTTGAGTTAGAATTTGGCAAAACCTGTCAGACTAAAAGCATTATATATTTTTGGTTAAGTTATTGTTTAACATGATTGTGTTTTTATATTATTATTTTGGGGGAAAACAAGGGTCAGTTGTGTTGATGAGCACCGGCTTCTAGCTGCAAGCTCCGCTGCTTAAGAGCAGCGCATATTTTCAACTTCAACCATTGAACGGATCCGGTTGAACTGCGACAAGAGTTGTCCACCTTGTAATCTCTCAATGAGGAAATGTGTTTTTGGTGTGTTCACTGCATTTTTAATATAGCCTATAAATAGTGAATTTTAATATAAAAATATGAATGATTAATCGAGAATCGATCGTTAATTCTCCCGACGATCGATTAAGACAATTTAATCGAATGCCCATCCCTAGTCACTATAATACTATACTATAAACCAACACAATCATTTTGGGTTTACTGGTAGCTAAAAGTTAAACATTGACAAGCCATATTTCCGGTAGACACAACATTTATTTTGCACCTTGCAAGAGGTAACAATAGGGAGGTATAACATGTAGCACCAACATATAGATTTGAACAAACATGCATTCATCACATCTTCCTGATTTCTCCTATCGCAAGTAAATATATACAGATTTCAGATAGTTGCAGTTAACTTATAGGGGAGGTTTTTTTTACCAGAGTGTGTTCTCATGTGTCTCTTCAGCTTGTACGTGTCTCTGCTGGCGTAGCTACAGAGACTGCACTGGAATGGACGCTCTCCGGTGTGGGACCGGATGTGGCGCTTTAGTTTGCTCACCTACACAACACACAAACACTGTCACATATCAGAACACTGAAACTAAAAACTAATCAGCCATTTGACTGATATCTAGTGTATCAACCTGGGAAAACACAAAGCTCACATTACCTCCACACTGGCGTAGTCACACATGGAGCACTTGAAGGGTTTCTCATGTGTGTGTTTGTAGCGACGATGACGCACCAACTCCCCACTGGTCACAAAAGCCATGTCACAGTCTGTGCACTTGTGTGGGCGGGTTCCTGCATTCATAAACAAAACAACAACACGTCAGCTATCCTTGCATAGTACTGACAACTTAAACATTCTTTGGTCTTATTAAAGTTTTAAAGAAGATGTGTGCTCAAGTTCACCAGTGTGTGTGTTGAGATGGTTTCTGAGCAGGGTGACGGTCCTGAAGGCTCTTCCACACAGGTGACATTTGTGAGGTCTCTCGTCCGTGTGACTCTTCATGTGTCTGTCCAGGTTGGAGCGGCGGGGGCAGGTGTAGCTACACAGCTCACACTGAAACGTCTTCTTCACTCCTAACACACAACAAGGACATAAACAGGACACTCACTTAATGACAGTGTTTGTAGCACGATCCCATGGACACTTCTCAGGAGAAAGACATACTCAGCTGAACTCATAGTTCTGGATTTGAACACAATTCAGCAAAATAACAAAAAGAAGAATCACAGCGCAGAAATAATACTGATCCATCACACAACGGTGAATTTGTGTTGCTAAAGGTAAGGTTCAAGCCATTTAAGAATGATAATGCTTACATCACATTTAACCTGTTGTGAAAACATCTGTTGATCAAATTGATATGAAACAAATAAGATCAAATCGCTGTGACTTCCACCTTAAAACGTCTCAGAGATATAATTATGATCTGCTCAGTTAATTTAACTGATTCAAAGATATTAAGTTAATGTATTCTATATTGTTAAATTCCAAGACTATTAAAAATGTTTAATTAAAAAAATAAATCCTATTCATTTATTAAACTATAAAAACAAAGAATACCTTTAACGTTATTATGTGACATATATGTAACTTTTCAGAGATCTGACACTAGGGGGAAAACAATGTCAGAAATGTGTTCTATGATGTCTATTTAGTCTTACTATGATTCCCTTAACTTTCCTTTAGGTAGAAATGGGTCCAGGTTAAAATATAATAACATATTGGTATTATGATGCAATACTAAATTAATATATTCAAACATTACCATCTGAATATTTAATGAAGATGTACTGAATCCTTAAGGTATTGGTCACACCAGGCAGTGACATCCATCTGAATCTTAATCTGGCGACTCCCTGAGTCTAGACATGTTTTGACTACAGGCAGATGTGTTCAAGGTCTAAGAGTCGGTTAAATATTCAGACCAGAGTTCACTATGGCGGACAGCGTGAATGCTTCTCTATGTCCTGTTTTGTGATGACATCCTTGGCCAAGCCTTAAATAAACCTTCATTGTTCATCAAGGTTTTTCCAGGAGCCTCCTTCTGTTTTCCAATGAATTGCTCACAATAATATCCAATACAGATACGTCATTGTAGTTCTGTACAAAATGGAATGTGATTTGAAGAATTGCATGACTGTGTACTGTTGTTTGTGTGTAAAATGGTTAAGTTCACCTTGGGAAGAACAACTGCTGTGATGGAGCAGCTAACACAGGGTCCAAACAAGAGTACAAAGCTAGAGTGTGGTTGACATGATGGCATCAGTCGGGCATTCAGCCACGTCTCACCTTTCTTCTTGATCTTGGTGGGTTTGGGTGGTTTCATGTTGCCGACTACTTTCTCAGCATTGACCTCAGACAGGAGGCCTTCTTGCTGCTCCTCTTCAAAGTCATAGACACTGACGTCCATGTCCTTATCTCCTTCACCGTAACGCAGGCGACTCTTCTTACCCTGGACAAACAGACCCACGTGTCAGTAGACCACATCAAGATTCACCTGTCAACACGTGGTCTCAAATCCCAGCAACAAAGAAAGTTATACAACAAATCTATCTTACCTTTTTAATCTTCCTAAGAGATGAAGATGGGGGCTGATAGTCGGGGTCTTTAGCCCAGTTTAGGTCCTCGTTTTGAGGCTGAATGTGTTCATCCTCCACTTCTTCCAGCATTTGGTTCCCCACCTCCTCTTCTTCCTGCTCTTCAGTGGGGGCTTCTCCCTCCTCCTGCTCCACTGTTTCAACCTCCCCATTCGCTCCAACCTTCACCACCTGCCCAGCAAAAGCATTCATCGATTGGTCCTCTGACTACTGTGTACATGTGTGACTTTTTAAGGTTGATTTAACTCCTCAATTTATATTCAGTCAAAGTAAGCTAATCACCTACTGTAGAGGAGATTTAATGTCATAAAAACCTTTGTGTAACACAGATGAAATGTCTTTAGATTGATCCAACATGAGCAGGATCCTCTGGAAATGGTAAAAAACAAGAGTATGTACGTGTATGTGTACCTGAAAACCCTCCGGCAGTGGCAGGGTGTGGCAGATGACCGGGTCGCCGTCCTTTGGCATGGCTGTGGTGTCTACAAAGGTGCCTTGCTGCAGGGCCTCCACAGTGGAGGCAGAAACAGGAACCTGGACCAGCTGGAGCTCCCCCAGACCCAGAGCTGCCTGCTCCTCCATGTTCACCACCTGAGGACAGAGAGCCCTGAGGTAGGCACACATGTCTAATAGAAATAACCTGAGGTTGTTACCATGGGAAAGTGAAAAGAGCACCTACCTGTAGTGTGATGATTTGAGTCTGGTCCACTGTTGTTACAGTTGCTTGGTGAGCAGCCCCTGCTACTGATGACCCCCCCACTGCAGCATCTATCAC
The DNA here is from genome assembly GCF_036324505.1 of Eleginops maclovinus. Taxonomy (NCBI): domain Eukaryota; kingdom Metazoa; phylum Chordata; class Actinopteri; order Perciformes; family Eleginopidae; genus Eleginops; species Eleginops maclovinus. Next base: position 25,703,341 of record NC_086350.1, read on the forward strand.
CTGCAAATCAACCTCATGTTTAGGCTTTTGAAATGTTAAGCCTAGAACACACTCCAGGGTCACATTAGGTGTCCTGAGTTCAAAAGATTTCTGATTTGACATTAGTACAATTGAAATGTTCCTCAGACAGGGCCGCTATAATGTTTATCAAACACAACGTTATTTAAAGTGAACTTACCTCAGTCTTCATCTGCAGCAGGGTGGGATCCAGGGAGTCCATAACCATCATTTCAACCCCAGCTCCACCCTCCATCAGCTGATGATGGGCCTGGTTGGCTGCCATCATCCCTGCCCCGTGACCTGAAACAAAACATCATTGTGAATAAAACACATAACCATGTTCTCCACAAAAAGTGCAATTTAAGTCCTCTACATTCTCTACATATCGACCACTTTCAAGCTAATGAGCAAACACCTTGTTCCAGGAGGACTCCTCCTTGTCCCTCCACCACTCCGCCGGCCTCTGCAGCCTGCTGGAGGAGGTCGGCCACCATGGCATCTTGGCTGTGAATGGCCTGGATTGAGGGGACCTCCACCACCCCTACACCATCTGTTGGCCCTCTGTCCATACTGGGTAGGAACTGAAAATGGCATTGTGAGAATAACCATTATCTAGCAGTGTTACATTAGCTCTACAAAAGGCATCATGTACACACGTTTGCTTTAGAACAGCGGAGCTTAGTCCGACACCATGGAATCATTTGTACATTTCCCCACAATTCCACAAATCCACTAACTGATTAGGATCTTAAAACCACAGTAGCTCAGTCTGTGGGGACTGGGCTGGGGAACTCGGTTCAAGGCCCTGAATCGACCAAGTAAGGGGGTGACTTTAAACAGCAAATCACATTAAGGCTTTCAGAGCTTAGTTCCAGTCTATTGATGCGATTCCATCCCATGGTAAGGCCCTTTTAGACTTGACTCTTTTGGCCCCAGATATTTTGTGTCCCCCTCAGTTAAGATGGGGGGTTCAGATATTCACCAAATAGAACTAGGAAGATTTGCTGAAGAGATAGATACAGAGGGATAATCTGTATTTTGTTAACTGTACAGTACTGTATTCTGGCCCCTGGGCACGTAGCAATGAGGTGTGTTGTACAGTGTGTAGGTGTGTGTGTGCGTTATTATGAGAGTGCTCTGATAATTTCTTGTTCCTGAAATTGTGTATGTATATTTATATATATATATATATATATATTAGGGCTGTCAAACAATTAACACTTTTAATATAATTAATCAAAAGGTTTCTTGAATTAATTTCGATTAATCACAATCCTAAATATGACTGAAAAATTCAGTTTCTGTGTACTGTTCTCAGAACAGAAAGATAAATGACAAGAAGCGGATATTACATTTGTTCTTTATTAATGATAAATCAAAAAAATAATTTAATTCTAAACAGTTTTGGCAACTTAGCCATCGCTCTTTTTCTTTAGCGAATACAGGATAGGTGAATGGAACGTTTTTCTTTTTGAACAAACACTTTCACACAATTACATGAGGCCCTTTTACCTTTTGTTTATTCATCTTTTAGCCAGTTGCTAAGGCAAACTCTGAATGTAAAGCGGACCGTTTCTTCTGAACAATATGGCCTGCGACTGAGAAGAGTCGTTTGCACAGAACCGTGGATGCAGGAGTCACTAGATATTTTCAGGCAAGCAGGGCAAGCTTGTCATGTGCTCCTGAATGAGCAGCCCGCACTGCATGGGGCAGTCCTCCATACTTATGCTTGGCTCTGCTCGGTACCTTTGTATGTCTCTGTCAGGTTGCACCTCTTCATCTGACTCTGACTCTGAGCCCATCTGTAGAAGGGGAATTTTCTTCCTGGGTGGTCCATTTTGAGAAGTCCGCAGAGACCTTCTGGGTGATTGTTCATAAATCATGCCTCCAAGTGAGGTCCACACCTCTTCCCTTTCACTGTTGGGCAGACTCTTCAGGTCTTTGAAATGTGGATCCAGCGCTGTTGCAAGCTTGAGGCATGCATTGTTAGTATTTTCTTGGCGGGAGGCTAGGTTTTCCATGAAGATTGTCTTAAATCTCACCACATATGCAGGGTCTTCTTCAGAGACCTTAATCACTTGATGCAGGTGGCAGAGGGCAGGCAGTACTACTGAGCAGGAGATATAGGCCTCTCCACCTCTCAATTTAATTTTTCTATTTTCACATTATGTGCATCCCTTGCCTGCAGGGCTCTAGAAGAGTGCTCAGTCTCTGCAGTTTGTCCCATTCTGGTGGCGTCAGCATAACCAGTTTGTGGTGTTGTTGGTCCAGGGTTGCTTTTATTGCTGCTTGATAGCGGTTCAGGCGCTTGATCATTTCCAGCGTGGAATTCCACCGCGTTGGCACGTCTTGGATCAGTGGCTCCTGCCGCTGTCCCAGGGCCGCTTGCTGTGAAGCTCCATGGTGTTTGCTGCGCTGTGTCTGAAGTGACCGACAATTTTGCGACACTTGGCCAACACATTCGCAAATCCACTATCGGAGAGGCTCACGTTGATGCTTCTCGACGGTGGCTTGTAGAATGCGTCTAAAGTTGCCACTTTGAAAACTTCTGAGAGGCCTGTGTCCTCAACAATACTAATCGGTCTACAGCATGGGTTTTCAAATGTGAGCCTCCCCTAGAACAGGAAAGGACAGCCGGGGCCCCCCTTCCCCAAAATCCCGTCCGCCTGCCCTATCCCCACACACACCTCTGCAGGAAATGCCATCTTTTGTGTGTTCCAGGCAATGACGAGTTTCATTAAAAACTGATCAAATGTAAATATTTTCTAATATTGTATTTGAAGACATTTTATTTTCACAACTTTTTAAAAAGTGCATTCATAAACGATCTTTGCAACAGCAAACTTTCAAACTTCATGCAGGCCTAATTGACGCTACTTTTAAAATCACTGAACATCAGTAGGCCTATCCACAAGTCAAAAAATCGACACGGTGTGTCTGGGCCTTAAGCGCACATTTGAAGGAGATGCACGTCTTGAACAAAATCAGCACAATTGACAGCTCTCTGATCAATGAACGACAATGCTGGTTGTTCCCGGAACACATAACATTTAACAGTCAACTGCATTGAGGCCATGTTATCAGATCGAGCAGATGCCCATATTTTCTTCACATTTTTTAACATTTTCAGCCACATAAAGCATCAGGTTTAACCAACAAACAAAATGACGCCATTCACGTCATTTGCGCTACAAGGCCCAATGGCCCAACCAATTTATGCATTCAACACAACACAACTTTGAGTTTCAATGTAATCGTCCATATCAGTGGGAACAATGAGGCTGCGCTCTTGATGCGAAGAGGTGTTCGATGCAGGGCTGCACTGCCGAGAGAAATAAACGCAAGTCGTCCTCCACCTGCAGCCTTGATCTGTATTTGTTTTTTATCAGGGTCAGTGCGGAAAACCCACACTCACAAAAGTAGGTGGAGGTGAAGGGGATTAGCTGTTGTGCGGGCGGGTAGAGGAATGCAAAAAAAATCTTCCTGCACCCTGAGCTCTTTGATAAACCAAACGTACACCATCAATTGAGCACAGCGTGCGACGTCAGTGGACTCGTAGTTGAATAGCGTGAAAGCGGCTTTCACGAACACCGTCCAGGACCTGCTCTTTGACATTACAAGTCATGTCTGATATTCATCGCTGGATGGTATTGTCAGAGATAGGGATCAGGTCAAGTTTAGCAGCAGCTGCTTCTCCCAGCATCACTGAACACATATCTCTAGCTGCAGGGAGTAGCAATGTTTCGCCGATGTTATGGGGTTTGCCTGCCTTCGCTATACGTAGCGCGACACGATAAGATTCTTCTTTCGCCTTTATTTTAATAGTGCCAAACGACTGTATTGTGCTTTTATTGTGACTGAAAATCATCACGCTTCCTCTCAAAAAACTCAACTGGCTTGTTCACTAAATTTCGTGTGCTTAGTTTCAATGTGACGCCGAAGTTTGCATGGTCTCATGCTGTGCTAGCACCTCCTTGCAGACCACACACTGCGGCAGAGGTGCAGCCTCGGACCCCGACCAGGTGAAACCTAACTTTAAGTACTCAGGATCATATTTCCTAAGTTTTTTGCTGGGTCCTGACTCCTCCCTTAACTGCTGACTTCTGTTGACTTGGGACAAGGAAACGATGCCTTTTACAGCTAATACACAATCAATTACCGATCTCAATAGAGCTGCATACAGATGTGAACGTTATTTTTTCTTTGTGCGTCATGCCTCCCCTGTGGCTCTTTGGCGCCCCCCAGGGGAGGAGCGCCTCCCCTATTGAAAACCGCTGGTCTACTGTCTTTGGCTATCCATCTGGCAATTGTGTCTGTCAGCTTCTCAGACGTAGACTTACTTAATGGCCTGCAGTCTGTGAGGGTGGTCTGACGCATGCCAGGTGTAACACCTGAAGTTGAAGCCCCAACAAATGAATGCTAGGCGTTAAGATGATACTTAAGTCTTGAGGTGCTTCGGTGAAACGAAAAGTCCTTCCTGCAGTGTGAGCAAACCACAACATGTTTGTTTACTGTTCCATCTTTGTTTTTTTTATACTTGAACTGTCTATCCAGAGGGCCAACGGGTTCCTCAGAGTCCTCCATCTCGCTCGTGTCAGCCATGCCGTCTACGCGACGATGAATGACGCGGCGGGGGTTGAATTGTGGGAAAATCAGGGTGGGAATGCATTAATGCGATTAAAAAAATGTATCGCCGTTAATTCCAGAAATTAATCATCTCACGTTAACGCGTTAATTTTGACAGCCCTAATACCGTAATTTCCGGACTATAAGCCGCTACTTTTTTCCCACGCTTTGAACCTCGCGGCTTATACAATGACGCGGCTAATTTATGGATTTTTCTTGCTTTCACAAGCTTCATGCCGCCAAAATGGGATTTTGAAAAGCACCGTCACATAATGTGACGTAAATCCAGCGTGCTCAAACTTCCCATCATTCTGATTACGGTAGTCATTTTGTCACCCTCATCATGGCAAAGACACGGAGAAATGCATATGATGCAGCTTTCAAGTTGAAAGCGATCGATCTGGCAGTTGGAAAAGGAAATACCGGTAGGCACCTGCGGCTTATAGACATGTGCGGCTTATTTATGTACAAAATACATATTTTTGAAAAATTCAGTGGGTGCGGCTTATATTCAGAAGCGCTTAATCAGGGTTCCTACAGGTTTCTTCAAGTCAAATTCAAGTCTTTTTCAGACCTTTTTAAGACCATTCATGTCAAAACTTAATACCTATTTCACAGACATACCGGCAAAGAAAAACTTTTTTTTTTAAAATGTGTTTATTATGATTAATAACGTTATTATTTCTCAAACAAATGTGAAAATGTGGACTGTAAAGCCTTATGGAAGAATTATGTAACTTGCAGCACAGTAGTGAATAGTGAGTACAACACCACAGCATCACAGCACAGACCACAGACAACAAGTCAAACAGAGGTGTGACAAATCTATTTATTAGCTAGCTTATTCCATGCTGGGAATATGGGGAGTAGAGAGACTCCAGAACAACAAACAAAGAAAATCAACTCAACAATAAATAAAATAAAGATCAAAGTCAACTCCTAAGCTCTTCACTTTTAGCAGCGATCTCTTTATCAAGGAGAGCCAGTTCTGCCAACTTCTCCTTATGGCCTCTCCGCAGGAGGTTGGACCTGGAGATCAGGTCAGCCATTTTGCTCCCTGTCTTTGCTTCAGCCTGCTCAGCCAGCCTGTCCGCATCCCTAGCCAGACCCTCAGATACCTCCTTTACGCGTATCCTCTTCACCTTCAGCTCCTGCAGACAGTCCTCTGCCTCCTTCCTCTTGAGAGCCTGGTCTTTTGCCTCCCTCTTCTTTCTTTCGTTCTCAAGGTGGATACGATACCTTGTCCTTGCTCTTGCTACACTTGTCAGTAGTGGTTTACTGAGTGGAACCTGGGTATCGGGTTGGGAAAAGAGAACCAGAGTCAGTGACAAACTCTAGAGACCAACTATGTTGATTCTATCAACTTTTAAGTCAACAGCATATTACTAGTGCAGGCAGGATTCATCTTACCTTGGTAACACCTCCATGTTGTATAATGTAGTCACACACCAGCCTCCGTGTGACCAGTGTCCTCATGCAAATTATCTGACTCCACCTCTTTATTGATGGAGAATCCACGTTCAACAGTAGCTTGGCCGTGGGAGAGGATGAGCAGCTTCTTGCAGAAGGCCCACAGCTCTGGATAAGGCTCCATGGCACTGCTCAGGAAGATGTCCAGCCTCTTCTGCATGGGAGCAAAGTAGAGGAAGTCCTCACTCCGGCTCTCCAAGGACAGGAGACTGTCAAACTGCTGCAGTATGACATCCCCTATGACAAAACAGATGAGAAAAATTTGAGAAAAACATAGATAAATCATTGGGCATTGCCAGAAAATCAGATTGAAAATAAATTCATGTGTAGCCTATAATTTGCCTCTCTTATTCCTACCCGCAGAAGTATTAGTTAGCTGTTTGTCCTGGAGAAACCTCTGAACCAGCCCTTTCATGTGATTCCTGCATCTTTCTGGTTCTCTATACATTACTGACGGATCCAGGCACACCATCTGCCTAACAGTCAGATACTTGAGGGGGCTTTTGTCCTGCACTTTCCTGATGATGTTACACAGTCCCTGCATGCACTCTCTCTTGAACTCTAGCACCCTGAGCTCTGCACCTTTAATGCTCTAGAGAGAAAGAAATTAGCCATGAATATAGAACATGCCTTCACTGACCTGGTTTCGCCTAACCATTTGTAAAATGATCTTTGAAAACATCCCACTACCTTAAGAACTGACTCTGCACCTAGACCAATGCTGATGTTTTGTGGGCTGAGCCAGATGGTCTTGTCTGTGACATCCAGTTTGGTCAGCTGCAGGGCAGTGATATCGTTGAGAACTTCTCTCTTTATGAAGCGTCTGAGTAGACTCTGTCAACAGACAAACACAAAAATGTGTGGTGCGGCTTTATCTCCTAATCACCAACATCAATCATTTTTTACACCTCTAAACCAAAAGCCCCATATTGTCAAAATGTATCAATTGAGCCCAATCATTGGTTATTATAACGTGAAGTAAATTATTACTATCATCAATTCGGTCAGGTCCTTGGAGAGGAATGGGAGCACCGGCTCGTCTGTTTGATATTTTGTTAGGAAGGGCGTGAAGGTCCTGGCAAGTGCTGCGTAGAAGTGAAATTTGGCCAGAATGAGTGGATCCTTTATGGCTGCTGCAACTGTGTCATAAGATCCTGTGAAAGGGACAGAGGCAGGACATTTCAACAAAAACTATGAAAAGGCCACACCACCACCAGGGTAAAGACACAGTCACAGACCTATTCACAGCATTTTAGTAGGGCCCACCTGTTCCAGGGTTAGGGAGTTTTTTTGTTTTCACAGCTTCCATGTACAGAAGAAGTGATGGCCAGACTACCAGGGCTCTCTCCACAACCGGAAGGTTTTCTACCCAACGATGGGCACAGAAAGAAAGGGGGAACACACTGGACTTGGTTACGGTGACGTAATCCTCTCTCCTGGCAGGCACATTGTTAAACAATGTGTGCATTGCTCTCAGCAACTTGTCCAGCAGCCATGCAGTGAACCCACACTTGAAAGCATTGTGTAGCGTGTGTAGGCCACAGCTCCCCACACAAATGAGCTGAAGACCTGAGGGTTTCATTGCAAACTTGATATTAGAAACCAAATTCTCCATAGCAGTTCTCTGTATCACTTTGAACTTGTTTATTCAATGTAAACTGCACTACAAATACTTACTATTTTACTTTAATATTACTAATGGATCACATACACTCTCACCCACACACACAGAAATAACATTAGGCCTATAAACTCCTCACCTCCGTACTGCTCAGTTTGATCTTTCTGGAAAAGTTCGAACAGTTTCCAGTTAACACTGGGCCCATCCATTGAAATGGACACCAAGTCCTTGAGGTTCAGTTTGTCCATACATTCCTGAAAAAAGTGCTGCATTTGATTACCCAAGATAAGATGAATAGATGAGCAGCACATATTGTTAAGGGAAGTGCCTAATTGGTCATTGTGACATTGCCTTTACAGGACTGTGTATACCCCAAAAATGATATCAATATAAACTGAGAAATATTCAGAGTAAAAAAGGTTATGCTTACTTTGAGATGTGACAGCAGGTCTTGTGCAGTGGAATGTCCCATAAACCGGGAGCCCAAATATCTGGACTGAACCTGTCCCTCGTCCCAGAAGCGGACATGCACATTCAGCTGTTTATTTTTTGTAGTCTCGTTGAGGCTCTCATCGAACATCAGAACGAACGGCGATTTGTTGACTTTGGACACCAGTTCCTCTTTGATGAACACCGCTAAACCGAATTTGGCTATGTACGCCGTTTTGTCGGGACCACACGTGAAAGTGGTAGCTATGTCTGAATCCGGGAACATAAATTTGAAAAGATCGGAAACGTTCTCATTTGAATTGTAGGACTGATGTTTGGCGACTGTGTTGAGAGTCCACAACACCTCTGCTTTCATTGTTGGTGTGGACCCAAAGGCTGTGCGCAGATCCACACTAACGGGCGTTGCGCTAGTAGCTGGAAGGGCTGTAGCAGTAACGTTAGCAGCTGGCTGGTTCACGTTACCTGCTACTTCAGACAAATTATCAGCTAGCTGGCTAACATTAGCAGGCTGAAACACCCCGGCGACGGAGGGAGTTTGATCCTTCACCTTCATGGAACTGATGTGCTTGGCTGATTTAGCATGAGACTCTAGAGCCTTCACGCCCATGGTACCAAGCTGGATTTTTTTTTTGCATACTGTGCAAAAAGCTTCGAATACGTTGTTTTCCACAGGTTTTACCCAGTGAAATGCTCGTTTGTCTCGCCACGCTTCATTAAATTTGCATTTCCCCATAACCACAGAATGTATCTTGGTCTGTCTATCTCTGGTCTGTGCTGCTATGATGCTGTAGCAAAGTGACGTCTTCCGACCCGGGGCAGCGTTCGTTCTCAATTATTGGTTCCGCCACTCTTTATTTAGGCTGTTATTTAATCAAAGTAATAGTGGTTGACAAATTAAACTTTTTAAAAGAATGCGATATACGGAGAAGTTACATACTGCACAAATTTAAGACCCAGGTATCAAAATTCAAGACTTCTTCAAGTCTTTTTAAGGCATTATTTCCAAATTCATAAATTCAATGCTTTTAAGACTTTTTAAGGACCCGCGGGAACCCTGTTAATAGTCCGGAAATTACGATATATATATATATATATATATATATATATATATATATATATATATATATATATATATATATATATATATATATATATATATCTTTAGCATGTCTACAAGATATTCCACAGTTAAATTTGTTCATTTCATGTTATGAAAAATATTTCCCCCTCTCATTTCTCTACATGCCCGTTGTTTCCACTCCTCTCTCCTCAGTTCTCCTCCTCGACTCCTCCACTCGCATCTCCTGTGGGTGCAAGGCGAGGAGTCGAGGAGGGGAAAACTGAGAAATAAGAAAGTGCTTAGCTTGTCTGCCAGAAAAATGGGATGTTTAAACACTGGTCATTTTGTATGATCTCAGCTCACTTGAAACCTTAGCTGAGTTGACCTATTGTGCCTGTTTTCTTTTGGGAGATTAAAATCTTAAATTGAATATAATGCAATTGTTTTTCAGCTGGATTTTATTTTCACAATAACATGGAGCCCTTTTATATTGATATCTGTTTCAAATTGGTCATTTAATAGTTTATTTGGTATTGTTAACATGACATTACGCCATTCTAAATGAGTTGGTATCAGTAGTGCTGTGTTTTTTTATACTAGTATCGTATTAAAGTTTAAAATGTTGCGATTGTAAAAACCGTACCACCCAGTGTTGTGAAATTGTTGTCTTAACACTTCTATTGTTACCTTGAATAAAAAGGAAACATTGACCCTCAACATGGATTTCTGTAGCATGGGCTGATAGTTGATTTCCTTTTGCTTTCCTGATGATGTTCCTGAGCTTTGTTGAAAGAAAAAAGTCTGCTGCCTGACTGTCCCTGACAACCTGAGGGGGTGGGGGAGAGAAATGTTAAACAGCTGCACATATATTCTTCTTCACACATAGAGATTGTGAGTTTGAATGGCCTTAACCACTAGGCCGTCAATCCTCAGGTGGGCACACGTGTCTGACACATTGTCAGACAAGTGTGCCCACCTGAGGATTGACGGCCTAGTGGTTAAGGCCATTTAACACACAGGTACTACATTCTGCATACCAGGGTTTTTTCTAAACCTGGTAACAGGGCCACAGCGCCCTCTTACTGTCGGTGTGTGCCCTCATACCAAAATGCAGATTTCCCAGTAAAAATTTAAAGTGATGCCAGAAAACTATGTATGTTCGTCAAAAGCAGTAGATTTACTCCAGCAGTATGAAAATGGTGTCAAATAGAGCGTCAGACGGCATAAACAAAGCTGTTTATGCCGTCTGACGTAGCGTAGCAGTAATGAGCAAGCCTAAGTTGTAAACTGCATGATGAATTTGTGTGAACAGGTAGAAAACATCAGTAGAGCTTATGGCCACACTGAGGTTACTCAAAAACAACTGCTATGTGAACATCTATTCAAAGAAGAAAATTGTGCGGCTTTAAGCACTAACACTTTTTTTGCTTTAGTTTCTAAAAGCAGGGCTGAAATGTATTATTTTGACCTTAAACGTGTGTGTGTGTTTGTATTTAATTTCCGTTCAATACAAAGAGTGTGACAAAACGTTATTCCATTGTAGAAGATTTGTATTTTAGCCAATAAACAATAAGTCAGCTGCCTTTCCTAAAATGTATTTGAGGTACATTTCTTAGAAGAACAAATAAACCAAGCACACTTTAGATTATCGTCTGATGTATCTTTTATGAAAATATTCAGATTCTGCCATTTTGACTCCTTATGCAGCAATTCACAAAGTCTGTCTTTAAAGGTCTTGTGAGAAACTAGCCTTAAAATAAGAGTATTTTTGGCCCCATTTCTATAAATGATGATAGATAAGGAAAGGCCATGACCTGCAGAACTGTGCTCAAAAGGTATTGCATTCCATTTTATTGTCTTATGTTTTAAAAGATTGCTGTTACAGTTTTTAATTCCTTTCTATTGTGTAGCAGTTAGTAGTTGTGTGTGAATGTTCTTGCTCACAGGCTTCTTTGAAATGAGATGTAATGTAAACGATAAAGTGTGAAGAAATCACATTTCTAAATGATATTTTTGAAGATTTCACCCTGTTGGTTTTGGTTACAAATTCACCCTAGTCTAAGAATTGGCATCTGTCCAGATTTAAAGACCTAGCAGTTGCTTGAGTTAAACTATTTGGATATTTGGTCACACAATGATTAAACCCGTGACCTTGTCAGCACTAGTATTAGCCTTTACATCGAGATGGTTCAGATTGCTGGATGAAGGGAAAATTAACAACCACAGTCCATCAAAAGACAGAATCTGAGGATTAAATGCAAACAACTTGGTAACTGTATTCATCAATGTTGACAAGGAGTGCAGCAGCTGTTTGTAGATATACACTTGTGTTTATGCAGCTAAATGGTATAAACTGTGGATTATTTTTTACGACGTTAGGCCGTCAAAGATCCTTTAACTAATGAAAACACATTTACCACGACATGGCAATGTTGCTGAGCACCCAGACGGGCGGCGGTCGCCTCCATGCCCAGCATTTATATAGCGGTATTTTTGTAGCTCTCCAAGCCGAATCGTAGAGGGAGCTCTCCGCTACAATATATATCTGTGGCTATGATGCTCTAGGTGGGCTTAGAATAAGAGACAAGCGGGCGGCGGGTGTAACAACAACTGCCAGCTCCGACATCAGCGAGAATTTACGGGTGAAAAAGAAGAGAAAATAAACACTGGACAACGGGAGATGGCTGTTTTTTGGGGACAACATACATTTGGTTTTGAATCGGTGGTCGCTGTGATCGCCGTGCTGCTGGAAATGCTTCGTCATTCTCTTTTCCGCACTGGCCTAAACGTCGTCGTATCCGTGTGTTTACTTCGCTACACGAATGTCCGTAACGTTAGGTGTGGATTCGACAACAACACGTTTAGTTAAACAAAATACAAAACAACTATCTTGGCTATGGTTACTTTGGGACTCCGGTACTTTTAACAGTTTCCTACTAAGAGTTACTGATGGCACAGTGCGGGGAAGGCCTAATGCTAACTGGTGGCTAACGCTAGTTGCTACAGCTTAAACAAATGTGTAATTTATCCCTACACAACAGTCTTAAAAAGTAACGTCAAATGGGTGTACTGCGACACAGTGGTTTGCCTGTTAAATATAAGTAATGCCATTGCTCATTTAAGAGTATTTGTGTAACTATCGGCTTACATGAATGATAACAAGCTAACGTTAGCCAAGGGCGATAACTTAAACCCCGTCAGTTTCCATGTCGTCAAGGCTGCAAAAACGGGAAACAAAGAAGCGAGAAAATGGACGCCTCGGCCTAAACTCTCCAACCAAATCGTCGAAGTATTTGAAAGTTATCTTCGACGATATATTCATAGATGGGCTTATATTGCAGCGGGCTGTGTATGTATTTATTTCAACTTCGGTTATTTTAGCGTATTTTGACGGGGTTTTCAATAACGATAGAGGGAGACAAACACTCTCCGACGAGCTGCCCGGACCCAGAGCCCCATCGTGACACCTAGAGGCCGATTAAAGATCCTGCAAACTCCCCCCTTATCAGAAAAGTAGTGATACTTTACCTCTTTTTTCTGTGTTTCTCTTCCCCTTTAACTCGACCGGAAGCAGAGAGTCTGTGCTACAAAGTTTGCCAGGCTGATAAGAAATGCAGGTTTCTTCGCAGTTGTTTTAATCCCTCTCCCGCTTTAGCAGAGTAGCCTCTGCCACAAAATGGCAGTTGTGAGCTCAGTGCGCCTGTGCGGCCGCTGGGGGGTGGTGTCGAAGCTGCTGCAGACACCCTGATTGGCCAGGAGGGGCGCCCCGTTGGAATACATTGAAGCCATTTATCACACTGTCAAGACAGCTTCTCTCAGGACCCTGAGAGATATGCGCTTTACTATTGGAAAATAACCTCTACATGTCAAAGAAACCATTACAAGTTAACACTTTGTAAGAAATTGTTTATTTCAAATAAAACAAATAAATAAAATTGATTTGTGTATTTGTTTAAATTCGAATACTTTATCTCTGGGGAGGTCCATGACTGTTTCTGCATTTTGGGATAAAACGAATTATTAATAAAAAATAAAACATTTTTTTATATAAACTTACGTTTGAGTAAGAATGGTCAATGAAAATGTAAAATAAAACATACCATATAACATAAGATTTTTAAATACCATGGCAATTAGTATTGCACTCAATTTACTGTAGTAAATGACAAATATGTAAGATGTGGCATCTATTAGGGTCTTACTGACAGTGCAAAAATGACCAGGAAAGAGAAAGACCACATACATCTTTATTCACTGCCATAAGTCCATAGGTTTTGATTCAAAGCATGAACAACAAAGTTTCCCTCATGATTGTTCTGATATTGTGCACACCTGAGCTAAGATGTGTTCTCTGCTCTGTAATAAGGACAATAAGCTGTTATAGCTGATGGCTATCTATTACAGCATAAGTGTTTCTGTCCTAGAATTAAATAAAAAGTCACTACAGTTCAAGTCATTTCTACAGTTTTGTTTAAACTCAATGTACAACAAACAAATGTGTCGTGACTGTCTTGTAAAAATAAACTTTACAAATTAGACAGAAAAATATGGAAATGCTGAAATATTGTGAAAGTCCCAATATATATATATATATATATATATATAATAAATAAATATATACAATCACAGTGCTTGTAAAATTGTATTCTAAGGACTGGATAATTGTGATGTATGTGGAACTCACCATGATTAACACAAACAATGGCACATGAGACAATCTTTAAACATATTTTAATATTTTCTATATTCAACACCAGAATTCCTGGAAATATATTTTGGAAAAGAAAAAAAAAGGAAACGTTTCCAATACTACACAACTAGTCAAGGTTGTGGGTAAAATATATTGTGCTGCAGCGGTTTCCGCTTTAATCTAGGTCTTATTGCATCTCTGTCACTATCAAAGCTTGAGGCACTTAAACACTGTGGGATGGATGCAGAGGTATAGCTGCAGATAGCTGCTGTCCTTCACAAAACAATAGTGATAAATACATTAAACACAGTGGAAGCCCTCAAATATACATACACATACAGTGAGTTTCCCACATCAAGAATAATCCTATATTATGATTCCAGTGACAGTGCAGCATGTAGCACAATTTATGCTGAATAACAACTTAACATCCAGATTTAAACACTTAACCAATAGCGCTTTGTCTGATCAACAGCTGAACACATGTCTGAATGTCAGTTCTTCTCAGGGACACAGCAGAACATTATTATTGCCTTCAATAAATATGAATCTATGATGCATAAAAGGGATAGGGCTTGTGAAAATACTCAGAATACTTAATCAGAGATTAAGATATAAACTCATGAATAATTATTTCATCTCAGAATTCCACTTAATCTTTTCCCCTATATTCTGATATATTCCTATTTATAACATTGTGATAATGTTGAATTGAATCTTAGAAGTGACATTATTTCTCAAAGCTCAAATATAAAGATATGGCTCTTAAACTCTGTAAAGATGGTAACATCAGTTTAAGAACATGCTACTGAACTGTTTTTCAATCAGTGCTGCTAGAACATGTAAGTCAGTCTAAGAGAAGTATACAGAGTTGGCACATTTCATATAGGAACCCGATCCCTCCTCCTTAAAGACAAAAGCTGCGTCCTGTGTGCACACTTATTCCGTGGAATTATGACAAATGTTCAAATCGTGTAAAAAGATAAACGAGGTATATTTCAAACTGTCAGCAGTAAGAGTGAAATTACTACATTTCTATATGTCATGTTGTTGGACACAAAAAGCAGATGTATGAAGAAAAAAAAAAGCAGCAATGGTATGAAACCTTAGACAACAGAACAAAGTATAATCCAGTAAATCCATGCTAGCAGCGCTATGAAAATAGCATTTTTAGTTAGATGCTAATGTGAGCGTGCTAACACGTCCTAAGTGACAATGGTAACATGCTGATGTTTAGCAGGTCTACAAAGTGGGTCATCCTAGCTTAGTGTGTTAGCACGCTAACATTTGTCAAATAGCACTTAACACAATGTACAGCTTATGCAAAAAAAAATTGCAGTAGGCCTACAGGTATTTGGTGACAATAAAAATGTAGGTTTTACAAATGATCCTGGGTAGGAAATAAATGCCAGAACTCAAGTTTTATTATTATTTGTTGAGATATTTCTGTTTAGAACCAAGCAGGGGCTAACTGAGCAATATTTCCATCTCCACAGTGCTACTGCTAGCATGTCTAAGAATTAAACATTATTTCCTGTTAGTAGACGTTTCTTTTTCGACTGCTAGAACAGCGCAATGTCAATTTAAATACAACATGTTTACATCATAGTGTGAGCATAGCATCCAGAAGGAGACTTGGACATATCCATATGATTTCAATAAAAGACCATCAGTCTTCCGTGCTCAGGAAATGAAAAAGGCAGACTGGCATCATCAGCAGTGTTACTATGAAAAGGAACAACAAGATTACTTTAAACGGGTAGCCACTGGCCTGGACACTTTGGCATTTTTTCTGACCTCTGTCAAACTCAATGTGGATAACTTGCTAATAACCAACTCATTACAAATATTGCTATCTTTAAATAAAACCAGTGCACTTGCATCTTTGTTACCCATTTACCAAAAATACATTTGTGACTTCATACGCTGGCACTCCAAAATTGTAGTTTTCTACATTTAAAAAAAATGTTTACAGTATCATAATGTAATGTATTTAAATCAAGTTAAAGAGAGCTAACATTGGCTTGAGTTTGGTAACCCATCACAGTGAGCATCAGCTTTTGTTTGCATGTTGTTACTTTCTTGATTTAGACCTTATGTTTGCCATTATGATACTAACTGCAATCACCAGAAAGAAGATAAGATCCCGTTCAAACATTTTAGGAAGCATAATTGCATCTCTGTATCGAAGAGTTATTAAGTCATAATGCTACGATATATGTGTTATGATGGAGTCCTAAATCCAAATTAAAATCTCAGATAGTTTTATTATGAAGCCAATAATAACAAAGTACAGTAGGTCTACAATGTGTTTTTTTGGTGAGTGTAAGGGCTTACTTTGGAGAAATGTCAGCAGCAGAAGTGGAAATATTTTAGTAGGTTATTGGTATTAAATGGCATAAACATGCAAAACACTAGTATGGCCCTGTAATCATTTATAATTCCATGACTGGGATTCCTAATGAAACCCTTTTTTATTATATAAATAACCATATTTATATATTTATAACCATATCAAATGTTTGAGGATGCCAAATCAACTCAACACAGAAAATAGTTCATTCTTTGTAAATACATCTTTAGTTTATGAGTGAATATACCTAACCAAGTAATGTGTCTTTGCCTTCTCAAAAGACAAAGCCCTCCTCAGCAGTCAGTAATGCAAATACTCATTTACAGCAGATATGTCAGTGGAAAATCATTCTATGAATCAATTTATCAAACTGATAATAAAATGTGTCATTATAACAGTAAAACACACTTATAAAACAAAGTATACATTTACAAATAAAGACTCTGTCAAGAAAAAAAAACAATTTACAATCACAGAATATGGAACTCCAGTGGCAAATAATCATATAATATGTATTTCCATAAAGACTAAGATATGTCATTATTGTAAAGAGTGATGGCACTGAATTTTTTTAACCTATCACTGTGCAGAAGCAGCTTAGCAACAGTCTCAACTCTTTATTTAAAACTACAGTGTGAGCTTCTCTTTCTTTTCAACGTGGTGCTTATATATTGACAGCATTAAATATAAACCTGTGCGAGACAGAATAAAAAGTTTCTTTTGTATCTCTTGAACTGGAAGACGTTTCACAGTGAGTAGTCCAGCAGTAGCAGATCTCCAGTATCTGTCCATGCATCAGAGACATGTCCTGCTGAGCACCACAGTGAGGCCCCACCTGCATTACATTTAGCACTGCTATACAATGAGCAAAAAAGCCCTAGAGACAGATCCAGTGAGAATGTAAAGAACATGCGTCCACAAATGCAATCCAATAAAAATCCCATTCATTCTTTTGCTGCCCAGTTGGTGGATCTCCATCACCCAGCCCATTGACCTGCAGGACACCCAAGTACACCTCAGAATGATGAATGTGATGTGACATGTATGAAGTTTGGATGTGGATCATAATGAGTGTTTCTGCTAGGGCTGCACATTTTTGAAATGTACAAATCAATGGTTTTTATTAAAGGGAACCTATTATGCTAATTTTCAGGTTTATATTAGTATGTAGAGTCTCCTGTGACATGTCTCCATGCTTTAATGTTCATAAAGCTCTTTATTTTTCTCATACTGCCTGTGCTGCAGCATCTCTTTTCACCCTCTGTCTGAAAACAGAGCCCAGTCTGCTCTGATTGGGTAGATTGCGGGCTCTGTTGTGATTGCACAATTGCTTAGAGATGTCCGGCCCCTAAGCCTCCCACGTACAATGTGTAGCCAATGGAAGCTTTTGCCGAGTGATGTCACTATGTTATAGAAGTAAACAAAAGAGTCCAATGGAGCCGTTTCCGTTTCGATATTGCAATTTCGATAAAAATGTGAATAATTGTGCAGCCCTAATCTATGCATCAGTGAACAGTGGGCAGCTCTAGCTCATCCATTCTCAGGTGTGTGGTGCAGTACAGCTGCATTACTTGGGTCTCAGTCTTTAAATCAAAAAGCATGTAGAGCCATGGCTATAGGAAAGGCAGAGTTGTATGAAAATATGTAGCATCTGGGGTAGGATTTTTCAAAAACACCTTAAACAAAGACAGCAGTATCCACTAAGAAAAATTAATGGTAGGAGTAGCATTGTATGTAGATCTACTCTATGTATGCCTACTGGTACACCGGGTCAAACCACAGGGAGTTAAAGTACAAGACACTCAACATTTTGGGCACTTAGTAGGCTGTGAATATCTGAATAAAGTGACTTAAAATAGATCTTTACACTTTTGCTAATCCACTTATAAAAAACTGTTTTTGTGTCTGGGCCATGATGGATCAATATCCAGTTATTTCTTTTGGATATGATTCTGCTTAATATTTCCTTCCCTCAGTATCCATTTCATACTTCTCCTCCCTTTATCCGTCTTTCCATTCAAGTCTGCTCACATTGTACATCCTTACACGCCAACTGGGTAGTTAGCACAGGTTGATGACCGCAAACTGGTGTGTTTGTAGCTTAATAACTTTAAAAGTTTACCCAGTGTTAAATAGAGTTGCCAGCCTTGATACTGTAGTAAGCTCTCAGACAGTCTTTTAGTGGTAGTATTGGGGAAGAAGAAAAACCTACTTTATATTCTCATTGAGGCTTTTTGTGTTATTTAATTTTCCCCCCACCCAGTGTGTGTGTGTGTGAGTGTGTGTAGTGTTAGAAAGCAGTGCTGGCCATGCTTCCTGGAGCGAAGAGTCTGGGGATGCTGTCCTGAGAAGTCTCCACATGTCTGTGGGCCATCTTCCCCTCCTCACCTGTTCCATGCAATAGATTGAAGAACAAAAAAAAAAAATGGAATGTAACAATGGACAAATGAGTGATTGCACTGGACAAAGTGAAATGGCAGAAAACAAGCAAGATGTATATTTGTAATTTCTGCCTTAACTATAGAGTGGTACAGGAATAAGTCCTTAACCTGGAAATTAGCTAGCCTGTTTGCACTTTTGGGCTCCCTAGTCAACTGTTTTTGGAATAAAGTCTGTGGTTAACACAATTGTCATATGTTTTGTTCTACGGCAAATAACAAGTCATCAAATATCCCACTCCTGTCTTAAAAAGCAGTTGCTAACAAGTGGCGGAATTAGACTGCTAAACATCATCACCACGAGCATTAGCCACCCTTTAGCTTAGCGGTGGTGACGTGAATTACATTTTTAGCATTAAGTTAGCTATTTATTCCTGAAAATCATAAAGTAGCATTAATATGTAGAGAGTATTGGTATCATTAACGTGTTAGCCACATGTCTTATTTCCTGTAATATTCCAAACGCCAGTGTTATAATCACATTGTTTTAGTCGATGGAGTGCTAGCTAGCAATGCTAACTTCCAGGGTTGCCAACAGTAATGTCATCACTGCACCACAGTATTGTCTTATGTCACAAATATATGAATGAATGTAATAAAAAAACAATAATGGATGAAAAAATACAAAATATATTAATACAGGCACATTATTTCATAATAAGAGATAGATATGGATATGAGTTTATACAGGAAGTGCCTTGTTTAGCTGTCATTATATATGACGATGTTTATTACCGAGCACCAGCAGCGCTTGTTTGGCAGCATCTCTGACTTCATCCTTGTCTGTCCGACAGAGATACACTAACTGGTCGATACTCTCTTTGGCCTGGAATGATAAAATACATTATTTAGCATGGTAAGGAGGACTCATTCTAGTACAGATAAGACTTTATGATGTTACATATATCACTGTGGTGCCATAAACTACTGTAGAGAAGTGTGTGTACCTTAAGACAAGCTAAAGCCTTGCATCCACACACTCTGGTGTCCGATTGTTCGTCTTCCAGTAGCTCCAAACAGCTGACCAGTGCCTGAGGAGGAGAGTGTGTAGGGTTAATATCTGTGTTTTATTGTGTACTATCTAATTTCAGGATGAAGCCATGCTCTACTTTTCACACTGCTGTCCATGTAAAGTAATTTCCTTATTGAAGATTTATGATTCAATATTTTTTATTGTTCTTATACAAATAATACAAATATAAGTGTGCACACCTGCTCCCTCTGCCTAGGCTGCACAGCCAGGCTCCTCAGCACAGAGCTGGCAGAGGCTGACACTTTGCCTCGGGGGTCTTTCAGTAATTTGGCCACAGCGTGAAGTCCCTCTCTCCTCAGGCTGCACTCTGCAGGGCGCCGCAGAGCCTGCACGATCACTTCCTGGTCACATGACGCCAGGCTCTGCACCAACCACACTGAGGGAAGGATGATATCACTGAGCATTGCTACTGTCACTATAAGATCTCTGCATTTATTAAGCGTTCTGTGTGTGTGTGTGTGTGTGTGTGTGTGTGTGTGTGTGTGTGTGTGGTACCTTCTTCTGCCACCTCAGTGATGTGTGTGTCCATGTCAGTGATGCTGTTGGACTCAATGTAACTCCAAAGCTGGAACAGTGTCACCATCACTCCGTCTCTGTTGCCTCGCCGTGGTAACCTCTGATCCAGCACTCGCTCAACCAGGCACAAGAACACTGTGCACACACACACACGCACGCGCACACACACACACACACACACACACACACACACACACACACACACACACACACACACACACACACACACACACACACACACACACACACACACACACACGTGTTAACTCGGCTCACAGACATTAGCATGTGCTTTACCTGTGCAGGTGTAGCTGTACCTGTGTCGGCCATGCTGCTGGCCCTCTCCTGCAGTGTTCTGGAGTAGACCGTAGACAGTGTGAGCAGGAAGCTCTCAGCAGAGACGCTGTACACACTGCACTGCCCCACACACTGTTGCCATAGTGACTCAGCACCCAGGCACAGGCCTAGCTGTGGGATCACTGTCATAGAGGAATATAGGATACAATTAATCTCAACAGGGTTTCCTGATGTTAAAGTGGTTCCTTTAGCTGTGAGCATGGATCTTTGACCTTGTGTGAGGAAACCATCTCAACTAAAAGGTCCATTTACTAGTTTGTTTGTGCTTGCAAGCTTAGAAGAAACTAATTAGGTTTGTCTGAACCCATTAGAACTTTTTCCAGACTTCTAGTTCCACGCAAAAAGAAGTATCAGACAGAAACATTAGGGGACCGGGATTCAGGTTTATAATGTTTATAACATTTTGAGAGGTTATACAAACCCCTTCCATTAATTTAATCACATTTTAGACACATTTTTATATTCTACATTGCTACACTCATTCAATATTCCAAAGTCTCCCTGCAATGCTTGTAGATGATATATTGAACGATATTAAATAAATAATAATAATATTAATTATCTGCATGATTCTTGAGCACATTTTACATTTTGACTACAAAGTAAAATGAAATTAAAACCCATATGAAATTGCACAGTAAAAAAAAAAGTTGATTTTAAATGCCAACTTTAAACCAGGCTCATCATATTAACAGGCAGCCACGTGCTGGCGCGTGCTGTACTTATCTAAATTTGGCATTTATAGTTTACTATTCTGTTGTTGAGAATTATATTACTGTATGTAGTATATATAATAATAAATTATAATCTTTGCAAGCTTTCGTGTGCCATATAAAGTTAGGTGCCAGGCGGCATTCGTCTCACAGGCCTTGAGTTTCACACATATACTCTGATGTCTCTGTGCTAATGAGAGGGAAGGCTGCAGGTCATGTTGACACACAGAGAGTACAGGTCCACACAGACATAAAGACTCTGCAGCTGACCTTCAGCAGGCTGTCTGAAGCGCCTAGGGTTGTCCTTGGCGATGCGTCGGATGATTTCGAGGACTCGAGCCTCCCTCAGCAGTCCGTCCAAGGCGTACATCTCTCCACAGCGCAGAGGACCAAACATACCCAGACACTGCAGACATAAATTCACATATGACTTCACACCAAATGTCTTCAAAACAACAGAAGATCTTCCAAAACAAACGCTCTATGTTTATCAAGGAATGCACAAATCTTATATTTTGTTTTTATCTTTAATGCTACAACATGTGTTTAACTATCAGCACAGGTGTGTCTGATAACACATGTAAAGATGCTTTATGTTTAACAGTCACTCATTTTAAAATACTGCAGATGTAAAACTACTACTAAGGTAACTACTAAAAATGAAATGTAATATATAACATTGACTTTAACTTGAAAAAGTAAATCTATCCACTTATTATTGCTTAAATGATCATGTTTTTATTTATTCTGTCACTTACCTGTTTTGTTTCTCTCTTATTCTGTTGCTGATATTAATCCTGAATTTCCCTACAGCGATAAACAAATGTTGTCCATCTTATCTATCTCCTCTCATTCATTTCAGTTCTGCTGACAGGTTGGAATAGCAGGCGTCGCTGCTACAGCTGACTGAATTCAAAGAGGCAATGTCACCACAGCATGTGCAATAAGGCAGCGCGAGACCAGGTGCAATTTTGAAGTACTTGTCCTTTACTTGAGTATTTCCATTTAATGCTACATTATACTTTTACTCCACTACATTTACACGGTAAATAATGTAATGTTTCTCCACTGTATACATTATTTCATGTATTATTTATTAAGCTTTCGTGACTTTTCAGATGAAGATCTGAAAATAGTGGACAAGTGAACTCTTCAAGGTAAGAAATAGTGAATGTCCACAATATATTACAAAAAAATTAGTCTACAACAGTAAATTGCAACAATATTAATAATGTAATGTCATATTTATAATAGTATATCAATTCTGGAGGGCCATTTCTCTGCAGAGTGATTACCACTGATAATGAACGTATGGTTCTGAAATGGGCCTTAAACATAACAAATGCTTTTACTTTTGGTATTTTAAGTATAATTTGATGCTGATAGTTTTGTACTTTTACTTAATTACGATTTTAAATGCAGGCCTTGTACTTGTATAAGAGTATTTGACAATTTAGTTTTGCTACTTTAACTTCAGTAAGAAATCTGAGTTCTTTATCCACTGCCTATATGAGTGGGACATGACATGGCTTACCAACAGCCGTGTGCTGCACTTGTTGAGGTGGACCACCAGGGCGCGGTCTAACGTGGTGCAGCCTGTGGTGAGGGGGGAGGTAGGGCTGTCCCAGCCTCTGTCCTGCAGAGACCTGAACACACACAGGAGGAATTTTTAATAAGTGTTGAGGGAGGCTTCCATCAGCTCTGCAGGGGTCAGGGGTCAACAAGATGGCAAGCAGTGTGTGACATCAAGCCAAGAAAACACATCAACATGGAGTCATATATGTAGTTTGTTTTGGTATTTTGAGGAAGGGTTTTCCAGCTGCTCTCACAGCTCTGTGCCATAGTGATGGTACCACACAGCTCCACTAGATGGCAGCAAGACACTTCAATGACAATGAGATTATTCTATACCAGAAGAAAGGTTTTACTAAAGCCGGATTCCAAACCACACCCTACCCACTCCCACTCGGTCTGTAGTCTCACTCACAGCTGAACGAGGCTCCCTTCTTCCAGGTGGGGGGTGTAAATACAGTGGCAAGCTTTGGGACAAACCCCCCTCTCTCTAGCAGAAACAGGTGATGCCTTAACTTCCTTACAACGGTTTCAAATCATCATCTCTTGGACAGAAAATAATAAATAATAACTAGAACAAATTCTTTAAATCATTAATGGCGTTTTTTTTTTGTAAACCTCTTTTTGTTTTCAAATCTGATGTTTATAAGTGGCTTGGTTTTTGCATCAGTCCCTGTAAACAAAAAATACTTTACAATCAAATACACATACCATTTTCTACATTAGGCATGGGTTATGATCGTAAGTTAAATACTAAGAGCTAACATGAAGTTGTTCACGTCTGGATGTCGATATTAAATGTCTCTTGTTCAATAAATGTTTGCAGGAACTGTTTTTACACAGTGTGTTTCATGACGGACACATAGCGTTGGTCTGGTCAGGTAGAGAAGCACGTGAAGTCAGGACTGATGCAGACTCTCTGTTGGAGGGGAAGATAACCCTCTCCTCCTCCCCACTCCTTGGTTTGGAACCGCACTTAATGTAGGCGACCCTTCACGCGAATGCACAAATGGAGTGGAAGTGTGTAGGGTTAGGGTGTAGGGGGCCTAGATGTAGATTTACTATGACCAAACACACACCGGTAAAAACTGAAAAACAGCTGGTGAGCACTGACCTGCCACTTCTGCTCCTCTTGTCTCCTCTCTCCTCCTCTTCCTCCTCACAGTCAGACGTGTTTAGGAAGTCGAAGCTGCACAGAGCTGTTTCCACTGTGAGGCTGACCACGCTGGGGGAGCGGCTGTGCCTCCCGCCCTGAGCGCGCACACACACACACACACACACACACACACACACACACACACACACACACACACACACACACACACACACACACACACACACACACACACACACATTACATCACATTAGATTTAATTCAGCTGACACCTCTATCCTAAGCTATATGCCATCAACCATGAAGGTAAAAGCCCAGAACAGCGAGAAACCTGAAATGGTTTGGCATGAAATAAGCCAAACCATTTGAAGTACTGGGTTTTAAAGGCCAGGTTCAGTCTGCATGTAAGATGTGCGAACTTCCTGCTGTCCTCGTAAATGTCTTTACACAATAGTTCAAGCTGAGCATGCACACACTCACACACTAGGAAAACACGCATCCACCTTAGTTAACCAGCCAAGTTGATTAGTGAGCCAGATCTTATAGGTAAAATATAAAAGTGTCATATCTCTTGTCTGACTTGGGTGGTTCAACTGTGTTAAGGCAGGTCAGTGGTTAAATCCTCAGCCCAGTAGTCATCCTTGGGCAAGATACCTTACCCTCAATTGGGTAAAAGCGTTAGTGAAATGACTGTGATTAGCCAAAACTGGTTGATAATATTAATGAGGCAATGATTTCAGCTTTATAAAACAAACATATCAAACATAAACTAAAACACATCACATTTTGATGGTCAAGTCACACTTAGGTGGTGATATTAAAACCAATAAGATATAATAAAACCATTGTCTTCTTCTAGCATTATTTATGCTTTCTTTATGCTTTTAGGATTTATTATGATTAGCACTAGCATTAGCAAAGCCTCTCTTCCTGGGGACCGCACACACACAGTCAAACACACACACACTATAATGACATAAAGACATAAAAACAAACTCATCTCATGTAATTAGCTCAGGAAGTACGGAAGAGAAACCAAAATGATCATCCCATCATTATTCAGCCAAACACAAAATTAACAAACAAAAATAAACAGTTCTTAGAAAATCAATAAAAAATGTTTACTAAAAAAAAGTCCTTGTCCGAAGAAAAATCTTTAATTGTAAAAAAAGAAAGAAAATGTTATTAATAAATATATTTATACACTACCCAGCCAAAAAAAAAGGGTCACAAGCCCAGGTTATTCCATCAATGGATTTTTTCTTCCCTGATGGCACGGCATGTTCCCAGGTGACAAGGCCAGGATCCATCGGGCTCAAATTGTGAAAGAGTGGTTCAGGGAGCATGAGACATCATTTTCACACATGGATTGGCCCCCAGAGTCCAGACCTCAATGCAAGATCTTGGCGAAAAATGTATGCAAGACAGAAATAAATGTTGTGACATTGCAGAAGCTTGTGGAAACGATGCCACAGAGAATGCGTGCTGTAATCAAAGCTAAAGGCGGTCCAACGAACATTAGAGTGCGTGATCTTTTTTTTGGCCAGGTGGTGTATATATATATATATATAAAAAGAATAAATAAAATAATAATGAAACCTTTTTCTTTGAGCCTTCATTGATCTTTTAGCCTACCTTTATAATAATAATAATATTATAATGCTCACACAGACAGGAGCATTTGTTTTGCAAAGTGACACCCATTTAAAGTTTTTCTTGGCTACTCCCCCACCTGTGGAAGCATCTTCTCTGAACTCAGCACCCCCACCTTGAGTGTGACCTGCAGCAGCTTCAGCTCATGCTCCAGCAGCTGTAGCTCCGGGAACTGTCCTCTGTAATCATCCAGGGAGGAGACCATCGCTGTCAGGGCGTCCTCCAGCCCGCTGTCCACCGGACCCCCGCTTTCTCTGGACGGAGAGTCTGCTGCTGCTCCCGGCATCTCCTCCTCCACCGGCACCCACCGCGCTACGTACGTCACGTCCCCGCTCTCCGGACGTACGTCGCACTCTGCCTCTGTGTTGGTTTCTGACGGAGTGTGAGAGTCTGCTGTTTCAGAGTGTGTTGTGGATGTGTCCTGTTGGTCTGTCACACTGTCAGCGGTTGTGTTTTCATCTGTGGGGGGGGTTCTGCTCTGCACCTCCATCTCTATGTCGTTGATGGAGATCCCGGAGGTGGGAGACACCGCCTCTCTGGACTGGGCCGACCTGTCTGTCAACACGATGCCGTCAGCGCTGCTCTCACTGATGTGGCTCAGGGAGCGGGAGTAGCAGCGGGAAGCGTGGCTGTTGTTCATCCCCACATCTCCATCTGTTGCTATCGGAGACCACTTCCCTAAATCCTCTTCCTCACTGTCAGTTTTTGTCATCACAGTGACTGGCTCATCTTCCCTGTAAATCAGATCATATCTCAGTTTGTTGTATTGCTGATCAAATGCAAATCATTCTTTATTTCCTCATTAGGTTATCTGTTAGCACTAGCATTAGCAACTGGGGTCCACACAGACACACACACACACACACACACACACACACACACACACACACACACACACACACACACTATAACCACATAAACGTAAAACTAACTTAACTCAATGTAATTAAGGTACAGAAGAGAAACCAAACATATCGTCCTTTCATTATTAAGCCGTACCATTACTAAGCCAAACACTAAATTAACAAACAAAAACAAACAATTCTTGGAAAAATGTTCACACAAAACAAATAATGGTATTCATAGGTCCTTGTCTGACAAAAATCCTTAAATTCTGTATTTATCTATGCTGCGCTTTACACATATTCACTTCTAAGAAAATGTAATTTAAAAATCATAAGAAGTTAAAAATAAAATAAGAAATAAATAAACAAATAAAAAAAGTAATCCTATTAGACTGTAAAGTAGAATTCTACAGAACCAGAATGCAGCTGTACCTGCTGCTCGGTGCTCGATGTGTGGACATGTGGGGGTCTTCACTGACGGTGCTGATTTTGTGGGTGGAGTTTGGAGTTGAAGAGGAGTCTCTGGGGCAGAAGGAGATGTCCGGTTGTGGGGAGGAAGTCCCGCCTACAGCTGGCTGGATGTCTGGTGTCACCACCACGGTCTGGAGAGACACAGGGACAGTCAAGCTAAGACAATAACAACACAGTCTGTAGCTTCAGTCATTAGCTTTGAATGCTACTATAGAAATGAAGTTAGTATTATTATGCCGTGCACCAGCGTGTGGACGTGATGTCGCCCCCGCAAGAAACGCAAGAGGTATGGGACGAAAATAACACCATACATATAAATCGGTTTTGTGAATAGTCCCAATTGTTTTGATACATAAATGTGTAAACGCATATTGAACGGATTTGGTTTACTGTCTTTAAAAAAAAGGGAAGGTAAATGAGATTATCTGCGTGTCTCCATTGTCACCCCTGTGTATATTTTGGCATCCACTTTTCGATCCACCAAGAAATATTATTTACTTGTGTCCTATCCCCAACAAGTGCTTTGATTTCCCGCACTTGTACTTTTTTTTTTAGCCACCCCATTAATATGGGGGGTTTCACTTACTATATACCGTATAGGCTACAGTGGGCATAACGGGAATCTTGCAAAGTTGATTGTGATTTATAAAGGGAAACAGGCGTAGGCTGGTGTGTGCACTGTTTAATAAATCAGAATATTGATTTATTAATACTTGTGTAATGTGGAGGGAGGTTGTTAAAAATCTCCTCACTACCTGCATCACCACTTCAACTGTCAATCAAGTATAAACCACTCCTCTACCCTAACTTATAAATCTCCACCTTTCAGGTCTGTAACTTCTCTCTAAAAACTGCAGGCAGAACAAAGAAAGTGAGTTTGCAGATGGACTTTTCACTTCTGTACTTTAACCAATTTACATTTTTAATTTACAAGTGAAATTGTATTTGTTACACTAGATCCGCCTTTCCGAGAACCAGCACCTTATCGTGGTGGAGAGGTTTGTGTGCCCCGATGAACCTGGGGGCTGTGTTGTCTGGAACCTTGTGTTCCTGGTAGGGTCTCCCATGGCAAATTGGTCTCAGGTAAGGGGCCAGACTAAGATTGGTTCAAAAAGACTTCATGAATGAACACACTTGGAAGCGAGGATACCCGGCCCGGAGGAAGCCCGGGGTCCCCTTCTGGAGCCAGGCCCAGAAGGAGGACTCGTCAGCGAGCGTCTGGTGGCCGGGCTTGCCACGGAGCCCGGCCGGGCACAGCCCGAAAAAGCAACGTGGGCAACACCTCCGCTTCTCCGTCCCGCGGGCCCACCACCTACGGGAAACAACGATGGGGTCGGGTGCGCTGCCAGAAGGGTGGCAGTGAAAGCAGAGGGTCTCGACGGACCAGACTCAGGCGACAGAAGTTGGCTCTGGGGACGTGGAATGTCACCTCTCTGGGGGGGAAGGAGCCGGAGCTTGTGCGGGAGGTGGAGCGTTACCAGTTGGATCTGGTGGGGCTCACCTCTACGCACAGCGTCGGCTCTGGAACCTTACTTCTGGATAAGGGTTGGACTCTATTCTTCTCCGGAGTTGCCCAAGGTGTGAGGCGCCGAGCGGGTGTGGGGATACTCACAAGCCCCCGGTTGAGTGCTGCTTTGTTGGAGTTTACCCCAGTGGACGAGAGGGTCGCCTCCCTACGCCTGCGGGTCATGGGGGGGAAAACTCTGACTGTTGTGTGTGCTTATGCACCAAACAGCAGTTCAGAGTATTCGGCCTTCTTGGAGACCCTGAAAGAAGTCCTGTATGGGGCTCCTGAAGGGGACTCCTTAGTCTTGCTGGGAGACTTCAACGCACACGTGGGCAATGATGGAGACACTTGGAGGGGCGTGATTGGGAGGAACGGCCCCCCTGATCTGAACCGGAGTGGTGGTTTGTTACTGGACTTCTGTGCTAGTCATGGATTGGCCATAACAAACACCATGTTCGAACATAAGGATGCTCATAAGTGTACGTGGTACCAGAGCACCCTAGGCAGAAGGTCCATGATCGATTTTGTAATCGTATCATCGGATCTGAGGCCGCATGTTTTGGACACTCGGGTGAAGAGAGGGGCGGAGTTGTCAACTGATCACCATCTGGTGGTGAGTTGGGTCGAGTGGCGGGGAAAGCCTCTGGACAGACCTGGTAAGCCCAAACGTGTAGTGCGGGTGAACTGGGAACGTCTGGAGGAGTCCCATGTCCAGGAAGCCTTCAACTCACACCTCCGGCGGAGCTTTTCAGGCATCCCTGTGGAGGCTGGGGACATTGAACCAGAGTGGGCGGTGTTCAAAGCTTCTATTGCCGAAGCTGCGGCAGGGAGCTGCGGTCTCAAGGTCTTAGGTGCCTCAAGGGGCGGTAACCCGCGAACCTCGTGGTGGACACCGGTGGTTAGGGAAGCCGTCCGACTGAAGAAGGAGGCCTTCCGGGATATGTTATCCCTGGGTACTCCTGACGCAGTTGCAAGGTATCGACAGGCCCGAAGGGCAGCAGCCTCAGCCGTGGCCGACGCAAAGCAGTGGGTGTGGGAGAAGTTCGGAGAAGCCATGGAGAAGGACTTTCGGTCGGCACCAAAGTTGTTCTGGAAAACCGTCCGGCACCTCAGGAGGGGGAAGCAGGGTACCATCCAAGCTGTGTACAGTAAGGATGGGGCGCTGTTGACCTCAACTGATAGTGTGTTAGGGCGGTGGAAGGAACACTTTGAGGAACTCCTGAATCCGACAACTCCGCACTCTATGTTAGAGGCGGAGCTGGAGTATGAAGGGGGATCAATTCCAATCTCACGGGGGGAAGTCACTGAGGTAGTTAAACAGCTCCACAGTGGCAAAGCCCCGGGGGTGGATGAGATCCGCCCAGAAATGCTAAAGGCTCTGGGTGTTGAGGGACTGTCATGGTTGACACGTCTCGTCAACATTGCGTGGAAGTCGGAAACAGTACCGAAGGAGTGGCAGACCGGGGTGGTGGTTCCTCTCTTTAAAAAGGGGGATCAGAGGGTGTGTGCCAATTACAGAGGCATCACATTACTCAGCCTCCCCGGGAAAGTTTACTCTAAGGTGCTGGAAAGGAGGGTCCGGCCGATTGTCGAACCTCAGATTGAAGAGGAACAATGCGGTTTTCGTCCTGGTCGTGGAACGACGGACCAGCTTTTCACTCTCGCAAGGATCCTGGAGGGGGCCTGGGAGTACGCTCATCCGGTCTACATGTGCTTTGTGGATTTGGAGAAGGCGTATGACCGGGTTCCCAGGGAGATACTGTGGGAGGTGCTGCGGGAGTATGGGGTGAGGGGGTCTTTGCTTAGGGCCATCCAATCTCTGTACTCCCAAAGCGAGAGCTGTGTCCGGGTCCTCGGCAGCACGTCGGACCGATTTCCGGTG
Organism: Eleginops maclovinus; assembly: GCF_036324505.1. NCBI lineage: Eukaryota > Metazoa > Chordata > Actinopteri > Perciformes > Eleginopidae > Eleginops > Eleginops maclovinus. Next base: position 25,733,712 of record NC_086350.1, read on the forward strand.
AGGGTTGGCCTCCGCCAGGGCTGCGCTTTGTCACCAATCCTGTTTGTGATATTCATGGACAGGATTTCTAGGCGTAGTCGTGGGGGAGGGGGTTTGCAGTTCGGTGGGCTAAGGATTGCACCACTGCTTTTTGCAGATGATGTGGTCCTAATGGCTTCATCGGTCTGTGACCTTCAGCACTCACTGGATCGGTTCGCGGCCGAGTGTGAAGCGGCTGGGATGAGGATCAGCACCTCACAATCTGAGGCCATGGTTCTCAGCAGGAAACCGATGGATTGTCCACTCCAGGTAGGGAATGAAGCCTTACCCCAAGTGAAGGAGTTCAAGTATCTCGGGGTCTTGTTCTCGAGTGAGGGAACAATGGAGCGTGAGATGGGCCGGAGAATCGGAGCAGCGGGAGCGGTACTGCAGTCGCTTTACCGCACCGTTGTGACGAAAAGAGAGCTGAGCCAGAAGGCAAAGCTCTCTGTCTACCGGGCCATCTTCGTTCCTACCCTCACCTATGGTCATGAAGGATGGGTCATGACCGAAAGAACGAGATCGCGGATACAAGCGGCCGAAATGGGATTTCTCCGCAGGGTGGCTGGCATCTCCCTTAGGGATAAGGTGAGAAGTTCAGTCATCCGGGAGGGACTCGGAGTAGAACCGCTGCTCCTTCGCGTTGAAAGGAGCCAGTTGAGGTGGTTCGGGCACCTAGTGAGGATGCCACCTGGGCGCCTCCCTAGGGAGGTGTTCCAGGCACGTCCAGCTGGGAAGAGACCGAGGGGTAGACCTAGGACCAGGTGGAGGGATTATATCTCTTCACTGGCCTGGGAGCGCCTTGGAATCCCCCAGTCAGAGCTGGTTGATGTGGCCAGGGAAAGGAAAGTTTGGGGCTCTCTGCTGGAGCTGTTACCTCCGCGACCCTGACGGAAAAGCGGGAGAAGATGGATGGATGGACACTAGATCCGTATTGATTTATCCCATGTTGTGAGGAAAGGGTAGACTCTAAATATTGTTAATGCATTAATGTTAAAGGCCATCTTTTATGCTAAATCTATTTTTTCTTGTCTTTTATTCATAAATATGTGTCCCCTCTGTGTTTAGAGGCGCTGAAAGTTTCAGGAACAAAGATTCCCTCTTTCTTTTCTTCCTGATCCATCTCTATAAAAAACAGTTTTTTTGGGTTGTGCAAGCATTAGCCAATAACCAACCAAGGTATCCCCCGCCCACCTTATCACCTGAATCTCCTCCTAGAGGATCAATATGTTTTATTTAACCAATCATCTCTCAGAGGGGCGTGGCCAGCAGCAGCTCATTAGCATTTAAAGCTACAGACACAGAATCAGCACTTTTGGAACAGGGCTGAAACAGAGGGGTTTATGGGATGCTACAATGATGTTTTTGGTGTTTCCGCCAATCAGAGACATGTTCTGTATATATCTGAGACCTGTAATGCATTGTTGGAAAAGAGTGCAATATCTTTAAGAAGTTATCTTAAAACAAGTATGATATGGCTTACAGGAGGGAGACAGGATTGATCTGTGAATTAAAACTGTATAAGAATGAAATATGTATTACTAAGTGATGGAAAGCTGAGATTGTATTGCACAGAACTGCATATGAAAATCTCTTTAAGCTGTACAGCGACAAACAAAGCATTGTGTAAGGCCTTCGTCCTTTTTATGTTGACTGACATGCAAAGCCTTTCCTGTATGAATGTCCTGTTAGTAGACTTAGCGGTTATTTAACCTCAGAGAACCTAAAACAAACAGAGTACACATTGTAAACAGTGTAACAGTTCTCCCCGTACTGTGACAATTAACTGCATCCTAATCCCTGTGGAACGCCATCATTTCATTGGCTAATCTGCTTTAGGGCCGACTCAGCTCACAGTCTGCTGACGGCAACAAAGGATGTAGCCTGACAGGAAGTGCTGTGGAGAGGCCTGTCGAGCTAACCAACCAGGACTGTTTGCACTTCTAAACAGGAAGGGTTATTTCTTTCTTTGTTTTAAGTTAAAGAATGGTATAATAGACGCCAGAGGTTGGAAGTAACTTAGTACAACTACTCAAGTACTGTATTTAAGTACAATTTTGAGTACTGTACCCCAGTATTTAGATGTTTTGCTACTTTGTACTTCTACCCAGATCTACTTCAGTTCAGAGGTAGATAGTGTACTTTTACTCCACTAAACTTATTTAATCCCTTTAGTTTCTTTACAGATCTGGATTAATGATGGTAAATATAATCTCCCTTAAATCAGACTTTAGTTCACCTGGAGTAAATCCAGCAGCTACCCTGCAGTATACAAAGCCATTCAAACTAGCTGCACCTTTACCAGCTCTGAGAACACTTTAATGATCAATAATTATAAAACATATCAGAGATATTATTCTGAAATGGATCAATCAAACAATGACTACTTTTACTGTCGCTACTTTAAGTACATTTAGATGAGAGTACTTTCTACTTTCACTGGAGGAACATTTAGAATGCAGGACTTTTACTGTGACAGAGTATTCCTACACTCTGGTACTTCTACTTTACTCAAGTACAACATCTGAGTACTTCTACTTTTACTCAAGTACAAGATTTGAGTACTTCTCCCACCTCTGATTGACGCCTAAATGAGTTTAAATTTAGTTTGACCAGCCAACAGGAGTTAGTAACATGTTCAAAGTGTTTCTTCCTCTCTCGATCTAGCTAACCAATCCTTAGGAAAGATAACAAAATAGATTGATTCATAGTAATGATTCAAACATGGGCGCCTGTTGTGTGTTACCTTTTGATGCGTAGAGGTGCGTAGCCCCCCCACAGATAGCCGAGGACTGGAGGAGTCATCAGAAGACTCAGAGGAGTTGGACCATGCTGTTCCATTCTCATGGTCTTCATGGCGCCGCAGCATATTCTGGAAGAGAGGAGCAGTGTGTGAGAGGGAGGGCTGCTGGGATACTCAGTAGGTGCAGGTATGTCCAGTCATCATTTGCTCAGTAGGTAACACATTCTGAGTGTAGTGTCTGTCAAAGAAATGATTTAAGAGTACTGCTGCTGGTTTATAAAGCATTGAATGGTTTATTCTGATCCCCTGCTACATTATGAACCATCCAGAACTCTCAGGTCTTCTGGGACGGGTCAGCTTTCTGTCCCCAGAGTCAGAACTAAACAAGGAGAAGCAGCGTTCAGTTATTGTGCTCCAAATATCTGGAACAAACTCCCAGATACCTGCAGGTCCGCTGCTACTCTTACTACTTTTAAATCTAGGCTGAGGACTTTTCTTTGGACCGCTGCTTTTAATTGAACCAAATAACTATTTATATCTTACACTGCACTGTAACTTTTATTTATGTATTTTATACCTGTGCTATATTAGCTGGTTTTACATTAATTTTTTTAGTTTTCTTTTCTGAATTGTTTTCTTTTCATTTCTTGTCTGCTTCACTTCAAGGGAATTTCATTAGGATCACTGTTGATGTTTTAGATTTTTTCTATTTATTTTACAATTGTATATGTTTTCTTGTTCCGTAAAGCACTGTGGGCTGTAAAGTGCTGTACAAATAAAGTTTATTATATATATTATTATTTTCTTTTCTTTTTAATGACTGTTTTTTAATGCCATTTTATAATGTGTTCAGTTTCTTAATGTTCTTCAGGGTTTTTTATTTCTGTAAAGCACTTTGCATCGTCTTGTGTTGAAAGGTGTTTTATAACTAAACTTCCCTTATCTTATATGTTTATCACAAATTAGTTAACACCTATCAAGCTGTTTCCCTCTGTTCCTTGTTGATAACCCAGCCTTGCACAGAGAGAGACAAGACTGATACAGAAACATGATTCTGGTATGGACGTAGTAGGGTTGCAGCTCCTCCAATTGCAAGGTTGGTGGTTGGATCCCTTAGCCCTTTCAGTCAACATTTCCATGTGTCCTTAGGCAAGATACTTGACCCCAACTTGCGACTAATGACAAACTGTGTGATTGAGTTTGATCAGAGTATCCCTGAGCAGGTGGCCCCTTGTATGGCAGCCTCTGTGTGAATGTGAAGAGGTGACTGCTGACTTGACTATATGAAATGTTCTGTGAGGGGATGCTCAGACTGGTGCGATGTAATGCAGTCCATTTACCATTTGTATTGCAGAGAAACCATTAACCTGGAAACCCAAATTGCTTTCCATTATTAAAAATCCTGGGGACTACTTTCTCATTCCTCATAGGTTTTAACCTACTTGGCAATAAACCTGTTTCTTATTCTGAAAAGGCGTCTCTTCCATCCTGGACTCAGGCCGTGAGCTTCAGCAGACTGACACGAGCAGGCCAAAATCTCACTCTCTGTTTGCCCTTCCTGATTATTCTCAGTGTGTATGCTACTGGATTCCTCTACTTTGTTGATCAGTCACACTTGACATGCTATAAACAGCGATCATCTGAGGAAATGTGCTGGTTTAATTGGACGATGCTTCAGATTAAACAATCTGGCAAATACACACTCACTAATTATCTTCAGCTCAGTGTCCTATGCTTTGTCCCCGTCTACTCTGCTCCACTGAACACATTCTGTAGAAAACTGAGCACACTGCACAAAAGCAACCAACGGAGAACTGATATGCAAACATAGCTGAGTGGACACACTCCCAAGTGTGTCAGTGTTTCAGAGAGTGTGAAGCAGATGTTTTAAAAGCTGCAAGGATTCTTATTCAGTGAGCAGATATCATCAATATTGAGTATAAAGTATTATTAAGCAGACTATACTGTTGTAATGGAAGACAGAAGTGTAAAATTCAAACCAAAAGCACAAACAGAAATTCAAATACCTATGAAATAATTAGTGTGAGCCATACCAATCCAGAGAATTATGGTGCTGTAGTATCAGGGTGCGATTTGACAAAAAAACAGAGGGGGGGATGTTTTTTTTAATTTATTCATAGACAAGAACATTGGACTTTTAACTTGCATAACTAGGGAGAAAAAAACGCAAAAAGTAGACAGGCCCTTTTTTCGGGTCCGTGGATTAGTCCCCATCACAACATGGCAAAACTTTTAATAACCCATACATGGATTTCTATTCAACGTCACAAAAACATGCGTACGCACTAACAGGCAGAAAGCACCATAGAACAGCATCAATGCTCTCCATGAAAAGACCCTCCAATTAACTTAAATCAAACACTCAAAATAATTCACTAAATAGCACAACGTGCTGTCAACACTCAGGGACAGGTCTGGAAAACTAGACAAAGTAAACAGTCGGCTCTGGTGACAAATTTGTGGTGGCTTTTTCGTTTTTCCTATCGGGGCATTGTCTGCAGCATTTCGGCCCTCTTCTATCCACAATTCTGCAAATGGGTCCTGTAAAGTAAGATGATATGCTGCTCTGAACGCGTTTCATGTTTGGTTCAGCGCTGTTTTTCCTGCGAAGTTCCCGCACAAAAATGTTACAATGTTTTTGTGTTCGATGACGTTCAGAAATATGCACCGTCTGCCAGAAGGCTGCTGAATAGCCTACTCTGATGTAAAGACACTGAAGATCGTTAGATTTCAAGAGTTTAAGTAGGCTAGCAGTTAAGTTGCATTCATCGCTATCAAGGGGGGGAAATCCTTGTCCCCACCGGAGATAAAAATAATTTAGCAGAGGTAGGGATAGGAAAACCAGAGGGGGGGAAATCCTCACCATCCCCCCCTACAAATCGCACCCTGTGTAGTATTATCATAGGGTGATGTCACAAGGCCTCAGCGTGCTTCAAACTAAATGCACGTTGGACTGTTTAACGCAAACACATTACACAAGGATCGTTGTTTTTTAGAAATATGGAAATCCTGTCCTGCTTGGCCAAATGTGCAAAAGTGTGAAAGAGAACTTCTCTCTACCTCTTTGTGTCTTTAATGCAGTTTTAAGTGCACTAAAGACACAGAGTTCTTTGACAGAATGTTTTACAGTGTGGCCATTCGAAATGACACAATTCCCAGTGTCCAGTGCCTAAAAGATAATAACTGCCTATGTGATTGTAGGTCTTAAAATCAAAGTTTTGTCTAGGATTTGTATTGAAATCTGAGCGATATGAGTACGCTGAAAGTCATGCAGAAAGGGAATCAGACAGGTGGTAAACAAACCAGGCGAAAGTGAAAGTGGGCGCAGCTGAAATGTCACTAATAATCGTACATAAAGTGGTGCGTATTTGAACATAAGGGGTAAGCTACGTTTTTGGGACATTCACCTGTGTTTATCCTCCCAAAAATTCCCCATGGGGATTATTATTTGTCTGATCGTGTCACTGCTCAGGTTTCTTCACTCTGTTTCTCAGATCTCCGCAGTAACTAGGTGAGCACAGTTTATCATCCTTCACGACTGCTGCCAGTGGATGTTTCTCAGTTTTTTTTTACAGTGTCATAACTTACGATAACTTTCAGAACACTGTCATCCTGCTAAACTGCCTTCAGGACATCCGCAAGTGGAACACTTCCTGAAGCTAAATGCTGATAGGACAGAAATACTGATTAAATGGCAGGATGAATGTGCAGTCACAAAAATATATAACAGTCTCGGTTCTCTGTCCAAAACCCAGTATATGTTGCCCACACCTCACCATGTCAAACCAATGGCGCGATCCTGCTTTCACCATCTCAGAAACATTTCAAAAATCAATCTCTAACTCCCAACAATCTCTAAACTGTAATCCATACTTTTATCAGCGCCTCCAGCTAGAATTTTAACTCAGACTAGGAAATAAGACCATCTTACAGATCCTGGCGTCCTTACACTGGATACCTGTTGCTTTAAGAACCAATATTAGGATTTGTTGACGAGTTACAAAGCCCTGAGAGGCCCGGCCCTGAGTTTTTTTCCCCCTACTTCAACCTTAGATACTCAGATGTGTTGCTCCTGTTTTTGTAAAACCCATTTTTTTTAGAATGTCTTCTACGTGATTTTATTGTTTGTTTTACTCTATTAGTTTTATAATGTTATTAATGGCAGTTTTTTGTTCCACTCTGTGTGTATTAAATTGGTTCTGTTTATGTAACTCTGTATGGAGGGTTACATAAACAGGGTTTCTTGTTGTGGGTTAATATAGCTTTTTGTGCATGTAAATGGTCTCCAAAGAATAAATCCCTGTGTGCCCTCCAGAGGGAGTTTCTCTCCCACAGATACTCCCCCGCCTGCCTGAAATGCCTCCATTTGATATCTTTGTTTACTTCCAGAACATAGTGACATCACTATGTAACACTTGCGCCCAGTGTTCGAACTATGCCGAGATTTTCGGGGGGTCCCATTTTTCTCTCGGGGGGGGGGGGGGGGCGCTTGCTCTTGCGCTTGACTTGACTGATATTTTAGAGACCCCCCAACATTTCCCAAATCATGTTTTCGGGGGATCTCGTGTCAGTTTCAGGGGGTCTCGGATCCCCCGAGTCCCCCCGTAGTTCGGACACTGCTTGCGCCTCGACTGGCTAGTGTTTCAACACATTTTACGTGACCAACATGACATCTCTAAGCAGTTGACCAATCACAACAGAGCCGGTCAGTTAACCAATCAGAGCAGCCTGGGCTTTGGTTTCAGACAGAGGGCGAAAAGAGGGTCATCATTACGAGTTCATATGGACAAAGGTATGGTCTAGTTATGTTGGGATAGGTTCTAAATGACCTAAAGGCATCTGGAGTCGTATGTATGCAGAACTTCAGTTTGACCAAACACTACAGCAGCAGGTTCCTACTTCCTCTAACTCCTGCTGTCCAGTGGAAGCTGAGACTCTCAGCTGTTTGGAAACTGTGCGAACATACTGCATGGCTCCATGGAGCTACATCCAAACACATGGAGACTACTGTTAGAGGTTTCTTAGGTTCTAAACCACGGTAACTGTCTCTAGTCACTATACCAGTGGGCTCCTACATTGTTGGGGGGGTTCCACTCATCAGGACTTACTGCACTGGGTCCTTTAGGTGAGCTGTCATTACAGGGACAGCTGTGGCTAAGTGTGTCTCTGAAGATGTCCATCAGCGGCCAGTGCTGCCGCCGGCTCAGGCTGCGGGGCAGAGAATGCTGGTCCAGCAGCACCAGGTGGGACAAAGGGCAGCAGCAGTTACATGTTAATCCTTGCTCAAGAGATCTGAACTTTGATCTTTTCAGCCATTTCCAGACTAGTAATGCATCGAAATCATTTTTTTGTATGGAAGTTTTTGCTTGGGTTTTCTAACTAGTTTCCTTAGACGATCTAAGATGGCGCCACAGATGGCTGCCTTGTGGTGTGCTCAGTTTTGTCTTGTTAAATTTGTTAATTCAAAGTTTGTGGGTACATTTTTAAAGGTTATCGTACATACTTATTTGTATATTTTCTTTTTTTAAAAAATTGAAATGGTTAAATGTAAAAAGGTTTGCTCTCCTTTTTTTTATCAATGATTCCTGTAGTTAAATTCCTCTTACTGTGTTTATGTATACAATAATATACACCAAAGCAAATGGCTTGTACATGCAAACCTACTTGGTAATAAAAAAATAATTGTGATTCAGAATTTCTCCAACAGCTAAAAGACCAGAGACATACTAAATGAAGAGTCTATGTAAAAAATGATTTGTGGTCACCCTCAGTTGTCTGCACCTTCTGCAATTATGTGCTTAATTTGATAATACAATACAAAAGGGGTGTACACAAAATACCAGCGATCAGCAACTTTGAGCTTATATTCCAGAGTCACTATCCAATACACATAATTAAAATGTTACTGTGGAAAGAGGAAGGTTAAAAGAAAGGCCACTAGAGATTACTTACATAGAAGGCTTGTTCCCGTAGAGACGGCGTGTCAGGCGGGCTCTGGTTGAAGATGGTAGAGAGTCTCTTACTGATGGTGGGAGCTTTGTTGACGGTGCTGGCCACTGACCCCATGTCATCTTTATCAAATGGACTGGAAGAGCAGGAAAAAAGAAGAGAGGAAGGGGAAGGGAAATCACAACAAAACATTTCATACTATGTTAAAGCAATAGAGCGGTGCAGCCATGATGAAAAAAAGGTGGCTAACGTTTGGCATGATGACATTTAGCCACTTGTTAGTTTGTCTTTATAACCAAACAAGTTTGTAAGGGAGTTGTTTGCACACACATTCTGTCAGACATCCAACCAGGAACGCTCTGAAAAAAACACGTGTGCTACAATGTCAAAATGCTATGTCAAATTCTGTATCACTCTGTTTTTTTATTAATAACACTTTAAAAAAGTACACTACTCATTACGCTCATTATGTAATATAATACTGAGTTCACAGCAGCATGTTAAGGATACTTACTTCCAGGTGACTTCCAGGCTGAGTTTAATAGTTCCAAGATCGTTAATATCCACGGCAACCGTCTGGGGGAGTGCAGCAAACAGGTCCTTTGTCTCGCAGGAAACACTTCCTACGACCACGTGATTGGCTAAGCTCTTCAGCTCTGTTACCTAGGAGACCACAGAGATGTAGCCATGTCAATCATACACTGTCAGAGAAATTAAAGGAAGACAAAAAGTGGAAAATAGGACAGACAAAAACATCACACACATGAAGTATGCAGGATCAGACCAGAAGTCATTAAAGATTCAAGCTTAAACTATTAGAACTTAGTATGCATAACAAGAACTCAAATGAACTCCATAGGGTTGACATTGACTGACCTTCACAGAGAGGAAGTCACTGACTAGCGGCAGGAACACCATGTCTTCACTGTCCCACACCTGTCTGCCGTTCAGCTCGATTCTGCCCCGCAGCTTCCACCGCTGACGACCGTACCTCATAAAGATCTAACACACACACACACACACACACACACACACACACACACACACACACACACACACGCACACACACACACACACTTCAGCATGGCAGAAGAGCCATGTGTATACTTTGTGTTCACAGTCCTCATACTTGTTTTACTTTTGAGTTTTTTTAAGTGGATCTCCTTAATATTTGCATTGAGCGTTCACTATGAATATACATACTTAGGTAATTAGGTAGTACATAACACAAAGAGAGAGATATTCCCTCAAACTGACCTAACAACAACGTTTACATTTTACAACAGAAAATCAAAGCAGACACAGGCTACACACCGCAAGGCCACAAGGGATACTCATATCTGTTTGTAGTACACATATCTATATCTGATACATATCTGCCATATACATCTGTTATACGTACTATATGCATCTGTCCATACCTCCTCATTCAACAGTGTAAAGTATTTTAATTACTGTACAGTGTATTTAAATACTTTCAATGTATTCCACATATGTATATATTCACATCCTCAAATCTTTATTGTTGTTATTGTAAATATTCTTCTCTATTTTTGCACTATTGTATTTATCTTATTTGCACCATGTATGTTGAGTTGTTGGAGGAGCATGGGATATAAGATTTTCATTGCCAACATATACGTTGTATATGCTGTGCATATGACCAATAAAACCTTGAAACTTTGAAGGGACATGAAGACATGTCTGTTTAAAAAATGGTGTTCCCATTATTTAAACTATAGTACATTTGTGTTCATCAAATGAACCATACACACGCACTTGCACACACCCACTCTGTTCTTCTTTGTCCTTTTCCGTGAAAATATATTTCACTGTATAATGTTGTCAGCATTCCTCCTTCCTTTGGCAATATTGTATGTGATTATGGTCACTTCTAATTAGACAGACAGCCAGACAGACAGGCACAGAGACTCACCTCATACTGGTCTCCAGCACATAATCTAGCAAATCCAGCCAGACCTGAAAGACACACAGAAAGAGATGCAGCCTGTCATCTTCCCATTTCACCCTTTAGGAAGTTTGAACTAAATTGGAGTATTTAGAAGCTGCTGAATTAGTGCGCCCAATGGCAGCCATGCCTCTTCAGTTATCGTAGAACCACTGTGTAAGAAATCATACATTTTTCAGATGTAATGACGGATTACTAATTCCTTTGTTTTTTTAATATCGTTTCAGAACAGACCATATAACCGGTTGATGATCGAGTGTTTTTCTACTTATAACTATAAACAGCCAAATGATTAGGTGTAACCATGATTTTTTTAGACACATGTGAGTCCATATAGGCTGCATGCCAAACGTGAAGATTAAACGGCTTGTCAAGTACACCTAAAATAATTGTTCTATCCAAAAAAATGTGTTGTGGAGTTTGAGCTCTTTCTTCAGAGTTTAGTGATATTTGTTGATGCATGGGTAAGTATAGGTAAACACTAGTTCAAGAGGAGGATGGAAAGAGGAGAGAAGGAAACACAGAGGATGAGATTAAGGTGGGAAAAGAGCACTCAGATGGTTTCATTTTCACCTTTCATTTTAATGTGGAACTCCCCCAGCTGGTTCTCCAACTCGTTCTCCAACATGCACATGTTCTGCAGAGAGAAAGGATTACAGAGCTGTAGTTTATAAATGATCCCCACTAGTTGTGCTTTCTTTATACTCTTAATGTATTTTGATCTGCACACATACATGTAAATATATGTATCCTAACTCAAATATGTATTTCACTTTTATTCTGTTGCTGCTTTGACACCTGAATTTCCCTACAGGGATTAATAAAGGTCCATCTAATCTTATTAATTTATTCCTGCTCATGCATTAGAGCGGTGTGGTGATGATGTATATTTCTAGAATGACCAAGAAGTTAACATGGCAGTGGCTCCCTCAACGAAAAACAATGTGATTTTTCCATGAATAAGATTAGGTTAATAATAAAGAGCAGGTTAATAACGCCTCTTTTATGATTATTTAAGCGTGAATGCAATCTCCAGAAGTAAAAAGCGAACATTAGGCTATAACCAAACTACTTGAAGCCTGCATGACTTCATGTCACCACTGCTAAGCTAAGGGTGGCTAACGTTGCTAAAGTATGAGTGGCAGCGGGGTGTGCTTAGGGCACCGGCTGCTGGAGTGGTGTGGGTGGCTCAGCCGGAGTCCAGACTGCTGATCAGAATCAGGTAATGAGTCACTGAATAAAAGCATGGTTGTAACCTGGTTCTAATTTCAATTGCCCGTTTTGCAATAAAGATCTCATTTTGTTTACACCATACCAAGCAGTCCTTCCATCTTTCTGAACCCCGGTGTGAGCCTGAACACTCACAGTATGCTAATATAGTCACATCAACCGCTGTTTCTATGACACATAGAAGTTTCGGACATTCACCAGTGGGGTATTTACTGTAGAACAAAACATCAAAATCTTTTCTTTTCAAAAAATGTCAGGCATCTATCCAAAAACATGTTGAAAAAAGGTTGACTTCATCAAGACAACATACCCGAAAGTGGCTAAATGCTAATTAAATTTGTGGTTTTAGGACTCATTCCTGCACCACTCAATTTACAATTTTCCCTCATCCTATATTATCCCACTTTTTCATCCCATCTCTCCACTCCTCCGTACTCTCCATCGTACCTCTGTGTACTCCTTGTATCCTTTATTGGCTTCTGCTAGACTCTCCTTGGCCTCCTTGCTGCTCACAGAGGCGGTGTAAGCCTTCACCATCTTGTTAGCTCCGTCTCTGAGTCTCCTCTGCAGGCAGTACGCTTCGTGGAGCTCCTCGATCTGTGGAGAGGATACACAGTTCATCTCCAATCCAAAGAACATATTAGCACCATGGGAGATGTTGAGTAAAAAGATGCATTTCAGTTTTAGTCTCGTCCTAAACAGTGAAGTTTAGTTTATGCATTTCTTTTGTCCGGCACCATGTCTAAAAAAACTTTATTTTCACACAAGGAGAAAATATCTATTTTACCAGATTTAAATATGAGCTACTCTTTACAAACTTTAAATTTGAAGGTTCAAATAAAACAAATATTTATTTCATTGTTAGCATTCGCATTTAACCTGAAATCCATTGCATATTAATCTCATTACCATGTTTGAGTTTTGTCGATATTTAAGTGTCGGAAAAGACTTCATGCCAACTATTCAGAAATCATTTTACAGTAAAGTTTGTCCTGCATTTCTTTATCACAACAGCATCTCCTCCCAAAATGTGTACAAGTTAATACTAGTATTTTTAACTCCAAACTTTCCTGATTTATCATATTTAATTACAGATTATTATTGTGAGTATTCGGTTGAGACCACTTCTGTAATTCAATCATTTATCCAATAAACATGTGTATTTACAGTACATCCAACACTCTGCGATAAAAGACACAATAACGATAAAATAGGTGCTAATCAGAACTCTACTTAAGCTGACTAATTCAGCGGTTATTTGTATTTGGTTTCTGAGCAGAAATGTAGGACATATCTATATAGGACCATTTAATCAGTCAGAAAAGACAAATATCGACCAGTATCTCTAGCAAAAGCTCTTTACTCCAATCCTGATGCCGTATACTATAATGTTGTTTCTATTTAACCAGCCACTGCAGATTGTAACCCAACAACAGACACACAGAGTCATCCCACAACTCAATCAAATGTTAGGGGGCATTTAAATTAAATGTGAAGACAAAAACATCTTCTTCATTATTATTAAGTACTATTCATTTTATTTGTAATCTTATTTTTTCATTGTGTGATTATGTACTGTCCTGTATTTCACTCTGACCCTGTTACTGCTTGAATTCCTGAATTTCCCCAAAGTGGTAAATAAAGTTCCATCTTATCTTATCTTATCTTAACTTATCTTAATGTAACCAGACTGTAGAAAACACTTGTTTCTTTGGATCATTCCACATCTCCTCCATTACAGTATCATTAATGGACTCATCCATAGTGCAACTGATCGTCACAGGCAAGATTGGTCCAGTAAACGGCCTACAGATTGGCAGGTTTTGTGTGTTTTGGACATTTGTATGCATGCATGACACAACACATCTTCACTTATCATAAACCACCGAAGAAACAACAATGTTTGTGCAGTTATTTAGGACAGACTGCGGACAGCCATTCTTCATCATAGAGGACAGTATAGCTGGAGCACACCAGTATTCACATACACAGGGTCCCTTATACAGTTGTAGCTTTTTCAAAATGTTCTGGAACTGCTGTGGTGAGGTATTAATTATGGCATTAACTAGTATACTAGATTAAGAGATTAAGGTGGTTTTACCTTGCTGAGGTGAAACTCCAGTCGTCTGATGTACCTTTCAGTTACCTTCACTTGCTGTCAGAGGGAAGCACAGAGTCACTTTTATACCTAAGCGGTCAACAAAGACTGGACTTTTTTCACAATAATGGCTTAGGTCAGCACTACAAAAAAAAGGCATGTGCATACTAACATTTCCAAAGCACACAATCACACATATTTGATGTAAAGCCTGGCAGGAAAGGGCTTTGAGCAGTTTGAAATGTGCAACATAATATATGTGCAGGGTGCTAGAAAATCACAGAGAAGTAAAAGTGACTGTACTTCATCTGCGTAGAGAAGAGAGAGTGAGAGGAATCTGAATGGAATTAATACTGTGTAAATGTACATCACACTGAATTATGACTGCAGAAGGGAAACATGGAGAAAGTATTGAGTCAGCATTAATAGCGTCTCACTTAAATATGGTCATAACTAAAGAACTAAGAGAGTAGCTCACCTTGTCCAGTTCATACAGGAAACCCTGAAGAGAGAACACAAGCTTTATTAAGTCCCATACAATATAATCTACACTCTTTATGTTTAGTCATATCTTTTTCAGACAATCTTTTTCATTTTTGAAACCAGAGTTCACTTCAGAAGTAAAGAATGTGCTCAGTTGGTTTTTGCACCAGCTACTCATTTTGATATTCTTTTAACATAAAAAAGAGACCTTTTCAAAACCTCTGCCTGCAAGTGTGTTAAGAGACACACTGACACCAGAGTTAAACCAACACACAAAAACTAAAGTGCTTTTGTCCTCAAAGACAGAAGAAAATGATCATAGGATTAAACAAGTAAAGGACGTTTTCCCTTTTTACCCGTATTCGAGCATAACAGGACGTACCAGTCTGGAGTTCCTCTTTGACTCTTTCATCTGTCTGCTGAGGTTGTCCGAGTCCATCTGATGGACCTGTAGGTACGATCTGAGAGAGAAACACTGGTTTAACATACACACATCACATCACTGATGAATGGAAATACAGGAAGAAAGGATAACACCTGCTAATCTCCTACAAAAGATTTGTAAAGCTTGTTCCAGGTCCGAACATAAAAGCACAAATTCCCTTTCAGGGTTCAAGCTTTTAAGAGTTTTGTAGAATGGAACCCATATTGATGAAAAAACATTGTTATGTGTTATTATTTTCAATAAAGCAAGTCAAGCAGATTATCAGGTAACACATGTTATTACATGACTTAGATGAATATTGATTCTGATTGGTCAATTAACCCATTCAGTAGTCTGCTCTTTTTTTGGATACCAGACCGCTGCTAATGAAGCTCTTATCAAGGGATGTATACTCCTATCAATCTACAGAAAGTAGTCTGGTCAACTTAACATTTGGCCACCAAAACAGACCTTAGCTTTCAGTGTCTCATTCAGAAAAAGCCCTAAATACTTTGTGGGGGATCACCAAACTTTGGATAAGCAGGATAATGTGGAGCAAGCCGGTCATTATAGAGAAAAGAACCCTGGCAGGCGGATCATAATGTAGACCCACTGATCCTGCCTCATAGACATGATCCCTCTAAAAGACTGCCTCTGTGTGTGTGTGTGTGTGTGTGTGTGTGTGTGTGTGTGTGTGTGTGTGTGTGTGTGTGTGTGTGTGTGTGTGTGTGCGTGTGTGTGTGTGTTGTGTACTCACTGAAGGCCTTTCTTCAGCGCCTCATAGACCTGGTCCAGTCGCTCTGGTTGCGGGACTTTAGGTGGAGGGTTGGACTTGGTGGACATGGTGAACATCCTGCTGGCTCTGCTGGGCTTCCTGCTGACGCCTGGAGTGCTGAACACTGAGAGGCTCCTGCAACATCAGAAACACCAGCCTCATATCACACTGACACCATCAGAAGGCCAATCTTAGAGACGGCCACATGCCAAAAGACAGAATCAAGTGGTTCTATGTTGTTGTTGCTGGAGTTTGGAGCTCTTCATTCTTTTTCCCTTCTGCTGCACCTTGCTGAAGTAGCATGTAAAGGACAGTCTGGGTACGGTCGAATTGTCAGTATATCTTAGGAAGGTTCCTAACCTAGTGAAATGACCGAGAAGTCCCTCAGTGGCAGCCATGATAAGAGCTGTTCGAATTCTCTAGATGATAGGAAAGGAGCTCTGAAACGTCCTTTATAACCTCCTTTAGGAAACACTGGACCTTCCTTTACAAAAGGAAAGGAGAAAATGCTGTCCCACAATGCCTTGCAGCAACATTTACCTTGGCACAACATTCGGCCGTTCAGGGAAACAACCGATTGTGACGGAGAAATGCGTTTCATGAAAGTTACGGTTCTTATTAAGCATCTTGAAACGTATGCTGTAACTTGCTTTAGTGCTTTGTTTTGAACGTTCAGCTCTGTATTAATCTAAAGGAGAAATATGAACATTGCTTTTATTCTGAAATGATCAAATAAAGTCCACATTTCAGTGTTTACTGATCTGTGTGGGGTTTCTTCAACTTCTAAAACATGTTTGAATTGTGATAAACAAAGTGATAGGTTAAGGCCTGACAAGTTTATAATAATTGCATTGGTATTTATTTTTAAATATTTTCCGGGAGGGTGAGGGTGACAAGGTTAAGATTCACTTTTATGTTCATAAAGCCGAATAAAACGACACCATCAGAGAGCACGGTGCAGAGTAGATGTGCTCTCAGTAGTCCGCTTTATAGAGACTGTAGTTTCCCCACAGCAGACGCACATTAATAACGTCCGCTGGTGCATCATGAATACGTGGGATACTGTAAGTGCAGTCTGATTCTCAAAGCACTGCAGTCTCTTATCGTAAGTGCTTTGAGTTCTCCTATCCACTATTCCTTAACCCTGTGACGTTTCACACAGAGCTCAAGGAATAGAGCATAGGAAAAGACGATAGGAGCTGATTTTTGGACAATTCGACTGCAACGTCTGTTCCCAGTGCAAATCGTTCATGTAATAATGATATATTTTTCAAATGATTTTATCAACTAATGCCTTTCTATTGCACACAATTGATCTTAATGAAAAAGTTAAATTTTTAACACTGGGAACAGTTTTTTATTAATCACTGAAAAAGTATTTTATAGCTACACACCTCCTACGATAATCCTAGGTTGGTAAATGTAAAAGTGAAAGTTTCATGATATATAGATTGTAAAATGAACTGATATTTTTTTTAATCCATAAAGATGTTTGAGTATGTGTGTACCTGTACGGCTTGTCGTTGGTGTTGACTCCAGTGAAGCTCTGGCTCCTAGTGATGGATCTGGAGGTGAGGCGTCTGGCGGGGCGAACAGAGAGCGACATGGTGGAGAGAGTTCGGGACGGACCCCCTGTGCAGAGCAGAGAAGAGGAGGAGCCGTCAACAACCCGCTGACACACAGCATGACTAACTGATCGGCTTATTCTGTCATCCAAGGCACACAGTCATGGAGCGACTTGGGAAAACTGAGGCAAAAGGAAACAGAAAGGAAAACAAACTGGACCAGGAGAGTCATGTTGCTGTTAATAGCCCCTCTGGCTATCCCACTCAGAACTCAACCTCACACGATCAGGTCACATGAGTTTCAGGAGTCACTGATCATTTTTTGTCATATCATATTAATAATCTTAGGTAAAAAAAGTGTATAATCCTCAACCAGGAACTCTAGCATTTTGAGCATTACATATAAACATTAAACAGTGCAAGGTAATAAAGTATGAAAGTCTAGCCCGAAAACCTTTCTTTAGAGGAAAAAGTTATTTTAAACTAAGGCTGCTACTTCACAACAAAAAATAGCTAACCCACTAGAGCAGGGGTGTCAAACTACGCCCGGGGGGCAAAATGCGCCCTTTGTCCATTTTGAATCAGTCCTCAGATAATAAAAAAATTATAATGGAATATGGCCCACACGTGAAACTTGTGCTTTTCTCATATTGTACTTATTAAATATATATGTAAACATATACTACACAGTAGTATTCATGAGCCATAAGCCCACTAGTCACAACAATTCAGTCAATAAAGTTTAAAACCTTTTCAACAAATCTTAGGCCTAGTTGACAAGAAAAAGCCCATCGACTTCTTTGCATAACACTCTTGAAATGAACCCTTCCTATTTCCCCTTATTATCAGCAATCTGAGGCTTCTGTTTTAAGGAATGAGCTGCCAACACTTTTTGTAACAAAATAAATGAAACCCTATGGAAAGCTGAGATGTAGACTGTTTTTTCAAGCAACATTTACCTCCATTTGATTGATTTTGAAAACTTATAGTTTAATTTATGAGGCAATATTCTGGCCCAGACCTTCGTAGGTTTTTCTATATGTGGCCCTCAGTGAAAAATGTTTGGACACCCCTGCACTAGAGCAACAGCAGGAGATTGTATCTGGATACTTCACACTGCTTTTAACTGTTGATTATTCCTGATGTCTATGCTTTTAACTACTGTAATGCCTGCCCAGTGTCTACAGTCAAATACTTGCCTTTCTGGCTAACTCTGACATATTTTCAGGAATGTTAAAAGTTTTTAATGTTTTTTATACATAAATGTGTCCCAGTGTGAGGGTACACTCACAAAGTGTCGGAAAATACAACAATCTCTCTTTCTCCTTACACACATCTCTAAAAACGGGGGTACAACGGAGCTGATCCAGATTTGCCGTTCTTATGACGTAATAAGGAAACTGTGGGCCGGGCTGTGTAGCAACCATAGACTGTATAAATAATGGACATAGTATCCGTGACGTCACCCATAGGTTTGTGAAGAGCCGTAATGAAGTTCAAAGTGGGCGACTCCCACCGTCGACATGTTCTCAGTCTACCTCACACCCACTCCCGGCTAATCCAAATATGGACATAGGGTTGGAGCTGAAGCAGGCGTGGCTACTGAAACACGCCCATCTAGCTCGAAGCTACCAAGCTAAGTTACATACTACCGTATGCTACTAGCGGCGCTATCCTGCTTAAAGTGAACAGCACACCCTGCGGTCTCGCTGCTCCCGGTTACCGGTTGTCTTACTCAAGGTAAGTTAACCTGAAACTATACAAAACAAAACTTGACATAAAGCTCTATCTGTTATTGAGATTATACTGCACTAGTTTAAAAATGCTCGTTTCAAATATAGACGTAATTTGCAACACTATATTTTGACCAGAAATGTGGCCAGTGTTACCGTGAATCAGCGTACCGTTAACGTTTAATTTGAAACTGAATTTACATTTTCACATGATTCAGTTCACGAGTCGTTTCTGTTGAACACTCGATTACAAAGTTACTTTTAATACGTTTCATAAGCTAAGTTACATGTGATGGTAAATGTAATATTGATACTGGCTTGCATAGTCATAGTTATTACTGTCTGCTGCTTTTAAGAATTATACCAAACAAGACACATTATCAGTGCAGAGGCTGTTAGCGGAGCTAGCAGAGCAGACAACTAGCGGCTAGCACCCACTGACAGTGCTAACCTGTCAATCAAAGCGACCACGCCCTTAATTATGCATAACCTTAAGCCTTAATATAATTAAAACAGGAGAGTTATATAGAAATTCACTCTCCTCACAGTTGTCATGAATAGGGAAATTAGCTATAGTTCAGAGGAGAGATCATGATGCTCCAAAGGGGCGTGGTCAGCAGCAGCTGCAAAGGGGCGTGGCCAGCAGCAGCTAGTTCATTTAAAGCTACAGAATCAGCACTTCAGGAACAGGGCTGAAATAGAGGGGGATGAGGCATGCTGCAATGGGGGATCTGTTTGGTATTTTGAGCAACAGTTCAAAGACAGATTTGTATAGATATGGCTCCACAATGTATTGTTCAAATATAGCATAATAGGAGACCTTTAATAACAAGTGCTGTCAATGTGAATGCATATACGTTCATAATGAATCTGGAAAT
Organism: Eleginops maclovinus; assembly: GCF_036324505.1. Taxonomy (NCBI): domain Eukaryota; kingdom Metazoa; phylum Chordata; class Actinopteri; order Perciformes; family Eleginopidae; genus Eleginops; species Eleginops maclovinus. The sequence goes on from NC_086350.1 coordinate 25,753,598, forward strand.
ATTAAAGAAAACAAATCACATTACTTAGTTTGACCAAAAGTAGCTCCCATAATACCAGTGTTTATGTTTACCATGGCAGTAAAAAGGCAAAGAAAGAAGAGGAACTGGCACAAAAGACATGCATTGACTGGAGACCACTGGACATCAGTAAGAGCTACCGCGCTGTAACAGCACAAAGTGAAGGCATTTTGCCCAACCACGCTCTAGTTTGTTGAAGTGTCGCAGGAGTGTGAGATAGTGGACAGGGTCACCACTGTAGGAACAGATATAGCTGCAGCAGGATAAGAACAGAGAGCATATGATCTGTGTAGTTCACATTATGCAAAAGGTGATCACAGCGGCTCAACGTGACAGCGGCTCTGTTGATACCTTTGTTAAGTGTCAGGAAATTGTCGGACTTCATGCAAATAGTTCAGAAATAATGTTCTAATTAAAAAAACATTGGATTTGTCCCACATTTCAGCATTTCTTTATTACAAAACCACATGTGTTTGTTTTATCTCCCCCAAAATACAAATAAATACTAGTACTAAACTTTTGATAAATCATGATTAACCACAGATTATATATAGTTTTTGTATCGATTGCGAGCACTATTAATAATATACGAAATAAAAAAATGTTTGGTACTTCTGTTTTCCCATGCATGTAGCCGATAGAGCAAATGTCATTATTTTGAAGAGCTGGAAGTTAAGAGATAGGATAAGAAGTAGCTACTAAGAAATGTTATAGCCACTAATGTCACAACCCATCATTCAGAAGAGGCATTATATTGGTTAGCATTGAAAATTAAAACAGTTTTCTCACTAGTGTTAATGTCCCATAAAACAGACTAATCCAATGCTGCTGCTGTGGCATTAACCCAACCTCTGAAGTCTGTCTTGCAGCAGGGAGCTGTTATTGTGGCTGAAGCCAGCAGTTCATTTGTGTCAGCTTAAAGCAGTGTTTTCCTACTGTGGCCTATTCAGTGTCCTGCATCCTGTTTCTTCAAACAGCTGAAAGGCCTTCGCAAGACGCCTTGCAAACACCCCCCCTCCCACAGAACAGGAAATGTCACAATCCTACAGGAAGTCAGAAGCCACTGCGTCTCCTGACAGGAAATTTAACAAAGGGAGATAGTCCTGAGGGCCGCAGTCATCTGGCTCAAGAGAAAAGGTCAATTCTGCTGGAGAGAAACTACACAAGGGACGGAAAGAGTACTCACTTTACTGATTGCTGTTCAACTTTAAAGTTAAAGTGTCTAACATGTATTTTACCTTTACTCTTAACTGCGGGTAAGATTTCCCTGCTAAGGAGTAACAGCAGAGGAAGTGTGTGTGTGTGTGTGTGTGTGTGTGTGTGTGTGTGTGTGTGTGTGTGTGTGTGTGTGTGTGTGTGTGTGTGTGTGTGTGTGTGTGTGTGTGTGTGTGTGTGTGTGTGGAGTCTGTGACCAACCATTTGTTGACTCAACCTAGTTTAAGTGCTCAGAGTGAGAACACAGCAGAGAGAGATAAGAGAAGAGCACATTTCAGAGAGAGAAACTGAGCCCTAAAGAGGTGCAGAGAGGACGAATAAAGCAAGTGGAAAAGTTGGGTCATGCTGGGTCCATCACATCCAGGCCCCTTCCTCTGTAAGTTCCTGTTTGAACATCATGTCGTGCTCCATCTCTATCCGAAAGTCTAGATAATGAGTTTGGTTTCAGTGCACTGTTCCTGCTCATGAAGAAGTATCTGCAAAACATGTTTATCTTAATTCAATGAGTTATAGAATGGTGCAGGGATGACGTATTTTTGAATTATAAATCAGATCGCCAGAAGCTAAATGCTAACATTATGCTATAAAGGAACTACAGACGAGTACAGCAGGGTCGCACGACTTCAACGTCACGCCAACTTCAGATCCTTTCAACTGACTTTCAAAAATACAGATTCAAAATTGTGCAAGTTGAAGTGTTTGTTTTCAGTGTTTGCTAGAGTGCAGGTAGTCGCTTTCAAGCAGAACAGGGGCAAACAAACTTAGCGGGAGTGTTTACGTGTTCGGCGTAATGTATTCAAACCAAATGTGCATGGTTTCCTGTGCATGTATATATTTGTACAGAAAATCTGGATTTTCCCTTCCTCTAATAATTAATGAAAGATGGTGACTTGCTAATCTGTTTCTTGGCAGGTTTAGTTCAGTCAGTACTATCATGCTCATGGATTTGAGGCACCATGCTGCAACTACTGGGGGAAGACGGGATGGTCAATAATCAGGTACACCAAGATTGAACCAAGTACAATAACATGGCAAACACTCAAAAATAAAATCAAGCAAACATGAAACAACAACCAATGGCCAAAAACAGATTTGGATGAAAGGAAAGATCCTTGAAATGAAGCCGTACAGATGAATGAAATCTGAATATAGCCTTTATTTGGCTCCCCATGAAGTTTCCATCAGGAACCTCTCCCCTTCTGTTCAGTGTCTAAACTATAGACATCATAGGAATACTGCTTGATCTAGAGCAATGCACTCTGTTCAGTAATATATCATAGGGTGGTGGAGTTGAAGTCCGTAGGGAATTGGCTTTAGAACCAGAAGGTCACCGTTTCAAGTCCCTGAAAGACCTACGGAAGTGCTACTGAGGTGTCATTAACACTTGGATGGGTAGGCTCCGTTGACAAAAAAGCTATAGACACATTTTGTTGAGCAGGATAATCTCCACTTTGACATTTTTGAATCGTTAAGGCAATCACCAGGAGTAAAAAGCTAATGTTAGTCTATAAGCACACAACATCACAAACACAATTTCACGTCACGAACACTACGCTAAAGACAGACTTCTTTTCAAGATGAAGACATTTAGTAGTCTTGTATAGTCACCTGTGATCAACTGCTGTTTGTAAGAAACATAGAAGCTTTAGAAATTGTCTAGTGGATTAATTGCTGACATATTTTACGTCATGGAACAAAACTGGTTCAGCTTCTGCAGTGTTAACCTCAGATCTTATTTCAGGCATTTAAACACATACATAACATTTCCAACTCATTCTAACATCACTCTATACCTTTTTTCTGCCTCCATCACAACTGCACCAACCAAACCAGTTGAACTTACCACACAACCTATTCAGACACTATAAAGGTTTCAACAAAACACCACTGCTTTTTTTCTTCTTCAGCATCCAACCTTTGTGCCGTACCATTGTTTTACTGTAAAATGAAGAAAACATTACAGTACAGTACCGGTTGACAGTGCTGGAGGACACACTGAACCAGGTATCAGCACAGAACATTCTGAAAGCTTGGTTTTGTTTTTAGGTCACTTTAGTTAGGTAAGCCATTAAAAACCTTACCAATACTTTCCAATTAGCAAATATACCCTTATTAGCATAACATATTGATTTAAGTGAACTATAATAATGCTGTGGCCCCTTGTATTACCCCTTTCTAGAATAGCATAGTAAAGAATCAACTCAATTGTCCAGCGTTGGCAGGAAAATGATATTTGGTAGCATCTAGGACAATTTCTACACAACAAGCACAAAAACTCACAAACTCAATTTTACTGTTTACGTAAACAAAGTATATTTCTAACCCTAACCGATGAACCATTACTCCAAAATTGAGGGGTGTATTCTTGGCATCATTTAGAATCTAACCCAAATGTAAAGCACAGACCTTGGCAGGGCTCCATGTCAGAGTTCCAGTTTAGACAGGGCATTGGTAGTCGGCACATTCTCCCTCCGTCACACCCCACTGTCCTTTCTGCTATCTCCGGCCTTGTATTAGACTTTCATTAACTTTCCGTCAGCATCGCAACTAGTTAAATATTCCATCAGCTCCATTCAAACTCTAACTACATCACTGGGAACGGGCTCAGTTAAAGCCAACAGACTAAAAATGTGTGTGTCCCACTCTGTGTTCCCTACCTGATGCAAACAGTGGTCTGGTCCTGCCCAATGATAACAACAGATTCCAGTCACACCATCTCCTCTGTTATTGATGTTCTCATGTAAACACTGGACTGTGGCTCTGCGCCACACACTCTGCTTTCCATACGCCTCTGTGGTAACAGTGCAGGACACCACACCTATTGTTTGATGCTCTCTGGCCTCTCCCTCCCAGAGCGTTCTGGAAAAACCACAGCCTGGCCCAAACTCGCACGCACAGACACTTAAACATAGGATAAATAGTGCAGCATGTTGCCCAAATGATATGCTTATAAGTAAGATTACACTAGAGGAGGTGGAGAGGGGGGCCGATAAATCTAAATGAAATAAAGCTATGGGTGTAGAGGACATGCCTCCTAACTTCAGTATTTGGTATTACTATTATAATTGTCCTACTCCATGTCACAGACAGAATGGTGTTATTCCGTCTGTGTTACAACTCCATGATAAAACCTGTCCCTGTCAAAGTCTAAATTATAGAGCTAGCTTGATCAGCACACTTTATTAACTCCATTCAGGGTTTTTTTCAACATTATAGACTTAATCTCTATTTAGAGTTTAACGGGATGTCGTTGAATGGAAATAATGGGTTAGGAAAAGAACGGTGTGTATTGATCATATTTATGGAAAATTGTCTTTGGTTAGAAAAGAATTAGAAGAAAGTAAAGACACGTGTGCTTGTTTGGTTGATTTACATTTTTGCTTTTAATCAATAGAGATTTAACTGTTAGAATATGTGCTGGTATTTATGGTAAATGAAACAGTGTTTTAAAAGTCTTGTATAAGATCTGCATGGTAATAGTTGAATTACTGGTTGGTTTTTTAACCTCTTTGCGCTGGAGCAGGAATATGTACACTCGGTCTTTTGTCCCTTCCTTCCTTTTTTGTTCAAATCAAACAGACCAATAAAGGCCTATTTGTATAATCGGAACTCCAGTATGCTAGTTAGCATTTTAGAAAGCAGTGTAGCAGAGCAAACATATTTTAGTCTCGATCAGTGCTTTAAGAATGGGGATATAGAAATACTGACAAACAGAAACTGCCTTAGAGCTTTTTTATGTCTACATGTATCAATATACAAAGAGTTCCTCAAACAAACCCTATACTACTCCAGGAATCTTCCATCTCATAATCATAACCAACCATAGCAACTACTGGAATTTGAACACTGATCACAGTATTAATACTTTGGAGTTAGGCATTTTTTTTTTTAAAGGCACTACATGACTGGATTTGTTGCTTGACTGCTCAAATGTAACGGGCGTGGCGCCCTCTTACCAAAAATGCAGATTTTCCCCATAAAATGTTAAAGTGAACCAGAAAACAATATCTCTGTTGGTCAAAAACGGTGTAATTACTCCAAAAATATGACGATGGTGTCAAATGTCTCGTCAGACGGCAGAGACAGCTTTATTTTTATGGAGAATAAATAGGGGATGGATGTTCAGTGGGTCTCCCGGTGGAAGAGTGGCAGGCAGCAGGCTGACATTGAAACTGATTTCTGAATTAGTTTCTTTTACTCTCCTTTTTTCTGGAGAGGAAGTAAAGAAACCGGAACTCTTGATGTATTTGTTGTTTGAGGTGCAATATATGACTCTGCAGCTTTGAGACATGAAGGAGCTATTATTTTCGACTTTGCTCTAATGCATTATTTTCACCAGAAAGTGGGCGGGGCCGTAATTTTGACTGTAGTGACCCCTGAAAGTGCTGAACATTACTGGGTGCATATTTAAGTCATATTTCATTCTTAGTATCCATAATCAGCCATTCTGGGCACTTTAGCTCTAATTGCTCAGACAGGATATGTTATATTGGATGAATACGATCCATGTCTCACTGCAGACCATCGTTCATCGGGCAAACAAGTAAAAATGATGTTTTGTATATTACTTTAGTCAATTATGGTGTGAACTCTAGCAGTGATGATAATACTTTGGTTTCATGCTGTCTGATAGAATTCTGGCTAATCTTGACCAACAGATCTGCCACTACATCAGTCTTATGTTTTACTAGTAAGACTCAGGTTGTAATGTCCTTCTTCTTTGTCTCTGACATAAAACATCACATTCATAGTTCAGTCAGTCTGGTGGCGGTGGAGGAGCCTGCCTGGCGGTCATCCTGTGTTACAGTGAACAATGATTCAGGGTTAAAAAAACAGGCAGTGATTCAGGTCCAGTTGGAGGATTATCAACAGATTATTTGAGTCATCAACATTTAGGGGACTGCCCATAAACTCCAAAATATTTCTATTGCATTAGTTGTGAAACGAGGATGCAATACATTCTTGGTTTGTGTGAAAAGTTTTGAGATGGTTATAAATGAGGTCAGGTATTGTGTTTGATGTTAAGTTTTCATCTCTATTGGTAAAAACTGGGATTTACTGTCAAAGATGCAAACAGAACGAATTCTGTCTCTGGCTGCCACAACATGGGAGAAATAGGAACTTGTGAATGTACAAATGACATGACAAGATATCCCAATGGTTTCTCACTTTGAGATCAAGCCCCCATGAAGTGTGGCAGGGTTGAGGCAATTTTTTGTAGTGACCAAATGCTTGTACTACGCTTCAGTGTCTTTTTTCATTGTATTTATTTTTTCAACTGATCCCAATGCGAACAGAACGCCTGCTGCCTCCTCCAGAAAAAGCACTGCACTAGCTTCTTTTTCTGACCTTTGTGATCTCTGACCATCCATGCTTACCATTGCTTTTCTGGCAGAAAAAGGCACTATGGGGACATGAATAGCCCACACTTAAATAATTAGAACCTAAAAAAGTGTTTTCTATATTCAGTCATTCGACTAAGAGGTCCTGTCTGTGGCGTCGGCTTTAGGAAAAGGCAAATGCACACGCTCTATGGGCCGAGTAGATACGGAAGATCGCTGGAAAATCCCCGATTTTTTGTCCTTGAGAATAAGGGCATTTTGGCTTCATGCGCCATTGAGGAACTTTCACCAAAATGAACGGGACCCCGCCTCCAATGCTGTTTCCAGTTCTCTTTATACATCCTTGTGAGATGTAACCGCTGACAACATATTAAACAAGGTGAACAAAGAGTCAGTATTCCTCTTGGGATCCTTAATGCTTCATCTGATGTTTATAGTTTCCTCCCTTTAATACACCACTATTTCATACAGCTCGTTTTCACTCACCCCCCACATAATGTACATCAAGTTTGGTTTCATAACTGCAGGCCCTTCCTTCCCTCATATTACTGTCTTTAGGAAAAGGAAACCCAGCAGGGAGTAGCATCCTGCGGGAGGGCAGGGTCAGGAACAGACTGGGGTAGCTAATGGATACACTGAGTCACAGGAATATCCCACAGTTTCACTCTACATTGCTCACTTCCAGGAAAATGATACTAGCATCTGAAAATAAAACATTAAAGCTGAATAAAGACAAAACTTTGACAACAATTAAAGTAGTTCATGCGTGTATTTACAGAGAATTGATAAGTGATTTGCTTTCCCAAACCCTTATGGGATAGTTTAACATTTTAGGGAATGCACTTAGTTATTCTTCTTTCCAAGAGTGAGTTCAGAAGATTGTTATCAGTCCTATGTCTGTGGGGAAGCATGTTGATTCTACACAATAAAGTGTGTTTACAGATGTTGGGAAATCCTACTGCATATGTTCAAGCAACAGCTGCACAAACTGGGATAATATGTTTCAAATCAGAGTGTGGAGTTAGAAAGATGTTAGTTTACAAGAACTCCGGACAGCTTAATCAGTTACTTAACTTGGAAACGTAAATAGAAGTGTTTAAATTAAATCCTCTTTAATCGTCACACCCATGTATAAAACACCACTCACGCAGTCATTAGCAGTTCGGGTGTCTGGTGTCTCACTGTTGTGAACTGGCACCTGTCAAAAGACGAGTCTACTCTCCATACCTGGTCCGGTCTGGGACTTGAACCAGCGACCCTCCGGCTCCCAAGTCCAGTTCCTACAGCCTTCCAGTATATCTTCTATCTAAATTCTTAACAATAAGAAGTGTAAAACTAAAAGTAACATCAACTATGTAATGACGAACCCCAGCTTAAACATAACAACAACAAGTCACCATCAACATCAGATAGATACCTCAGTATTTCAGGACAATAATGTTCTGTACATCACATTGTCTGGTCCCACTCCTCTAAAACTTATTTTCTGCCATGAGTTCTGTTTGAGTTCTGTGCTGGAGCTTATTTGATTCGCAGTTGGTCCAGAGTTGGTGCAGTTTGCTTTCCACCAAGCGGTCCCCAAGAGGAGCTCTATCATGGCGTCACAGGTTACATCACTGCTTTTCTCAGCAACACCAATGCGGTCTAGCCACTTTTTGCCACATCTTGGTGCAACTAATAAGATAAGTACTTTACTGATCCCAATTTGAGATTTTTTTGCATTGCAGCAGCATAAAAAGATAAGGCATTGTACACAGTCAAATTAGAAGACTAGAAATAAACAATTCAAAATGTTAACATGTCAATAGAAACAAAATAGCATTTAAAAAGTAGAAAGTTTACATGTCGTAGAAAAATGTTTCTAGGACTTTCTACTCTTGTGATAAACTGTTGTTGATCTACAAACCCCCCCAGGTCTCCAACATATGCGGCTTTCCGTTCTCGGTGCCCGAAGAAAAAAGGATTGGTTCTCCAGTTTTAGTGGCAAAACCCAACACCACTAACTACACACTCAAATGCCACTAAAACAGTTATATAATGTAGCTGTCACACTGACTTATACCCACCAACTCCAACCATCGTGGTTAGAAAAGAATAGTACAATTGAATGTGACACACTGTAAACACAAGCTCTACTTGCTCCTGTTACTGAAATGGAGGGAGTAGGGCTGAATATTTATTCCAATGTCTTGAAACCACTCTGTGTGACAATTTATGACACTGTGCAGAGTAAAGCTGAAGAATCACACACTCAAAGGATACAACCAATGCAAAAAGCTGATGTCGATACACAATATTCACACGGTAGCTGCCAACATGTCTTGCTGAGCTATAACATATTCTACTTATATTAAAGTATGTCATTTGAATGCCACAAATACAATTCTAAGATGATTAAGTGTGTATTCTGACCCTGGGAAATAACCACACTATAACTTCTTCTCCTAATCCACACTGACATATTTTTCATTTTGGCAGTTCCTTAAAATGGAACATGCTGATGATTTGACCTTCCCTGCTATATTTATTACTGAAGCACTATAGATATATGAATATATTGCCAGAAATGAATGCTATAGTTTCCATTGATTTTAGCACATTCGAAACCGATAAAACAAAAAATGACAATATAGTTGTATTTCTATCAAGCATATATTACTCATTTATGATGCAATGACAAACATTTTTAATATCTACATTTAAGTTGACAGAGTAACTATGATAAATTAGAACCTGAAATGAATTACCTAATTGTAGAAGGTGTTAAAACTACAGCATAACTTTCCCCAGAACTTTCAAACAATCCACTGCGGTAGGCAAGTAAGTAGTAAAACCCAGACATGAGTGAGCATTTTCCACTTCTGGTGTGCTCTTCTCAAAGTTGACGGTTTTTTGAACGTGTTGTTGGTTATATACCTGAAATAATGTCTGTGATTAACACAAGCTCACATAAAAACACACAATCTGCATTCTATTTGTTGCAACATTTATACATTGGACTTCATTTCCTCCCATTGTGGAGCTAAAATAATGGCAATCAGGTGGTTATGTAATAATTGTAACAGGACTACTCCAATGATGATGACTTTGAATCAATAAATATCAACATTAATGCAGATTTTCCCCAGATACCGTATCTTTAGATCAGGGGTGTCCAAACTACGGTCCGGGGGCCAAATGCAGCCTGCAGGCCATTTTGAATCGGCCCTCTGCACATTCTAAAAGTCTAATGGAATATGGCCCACAAATTAAACTTTTGCTTGTCTTATATTGTACTTATGAAATATATATGTTAAAATATATTAATGAGCCCAATTTTCCAATAAATTCAGTCATTTAAAATGTAAAACATGTTCTAACAAATCTTAGTTGATGAAATAAACCCAATAACTTATTTCTATATTTAGCTTGAAATTGAACCTTCATATTTACTCTTATTATCTGCAATCCGAGGCTTCTGTTTTAAGGAATGAGCTGCCAACAAAATAAATGAAACCCCAAAGAGAGATGGGATGTAGGCGGGGTTTTTTCTGAACGCGTTTTCAAGTATCGCGCATTATTCACCTACATTTGATTTGTTTTGCTAACTTATAACTTTTGAGACAATATCCACCTCTATAAGTGGCCCAGCTCTCCCTATATTTTTCTGTATGTGGCCCTCGGTGAAAAAAGATGGACACCCTTGCTCTAGATTGTATTAACGTCAATATATCTTACTAAATAATACAAAACACATTATAATTACACAATTACAGATCTAAAAAATTTGCTTAAAATGGTCTCTAATTAGCATAATTACATCAAATAAAATCTGATGCCGATATAAATAAAACAAAAGCTTGGCAGTTAAGTTTATTATGTCACTGACCCCTTAAACTTGTATTCTAGAATCTATGTTTAGTGTTTAATGCTGCGCTGACTTCCTGTTTACATTGTCATACAGATGTTTCCTGGCAAACCATTTCAGCTGATTCAGTAAACCACTTCTGCTCAGCTGCTGGTTACTAAGAAAGTAGGAAGGACATCACACACCAACTGAGAGATGCATTTACAGCCCAGAGCTTTAGAGCCAGGCTATGACAGAGAGCGCCTACTAATTTCCTCTTTTACCATTCTTTATAAAGAATCCTCCTGAGTTTAGCTGATTCTGTAAAAAAAAAAAACACTTCCTCCTTCCTCCATTTGTACTTGCTCTCATGGTTACTTCATCATAATACACATTTCTACAGCATGAACTCCATTGGGATAACATTGTTTCACCTGGCATTAACCATTTGATTGTCTTTCTTGAACGTTGTCATTCATACAGTACGCACAATGTGGGTTTGGTCCAGTGTTAATAATTCAACAAAAAATAGGAAAACTGAGTCACAAAATCTTGTCTTACATTTCTTTTATCATTAAAGTTTGTCATTGACGAGACAAGGGAGGAAAACAAAAGCTGTACTGAAAAAAAGGTATAACATCGTTGTCTTTTTTTGTGTCGAAGTTGTGTGGACTCTAAAACTAAAGCCACAAAAATGTCTTTATTAATTTATTAAAAAAAAAATGCAAGGCAGGGAACATCATTGCAATTGTTTCCCTTACTGGCTGTAAAGTTATTGTAATGCAAGTATGGATAGAATGAATAGAATACTGGTTAAAATACTAAGTTAAGTTATTTTATATAAACAATTCTAAATTAAGCATCAGCAGTCGGTGTTGGACAGATCTAATGTAGATTTTTCAACGTTTAAAAAGAAACCAGACAGAAACCTCATTAACTCCAGCAGAAATGTATTATATATGGATATGGATTTATCACCAAAACCAATCAGTTTGGACAACAACTAAGAACTGTAATGTCAGGAGTCAAAGACTCACCAAAATATCTAATAATATCTTCAGTTTAACACGGTTTATATTCAACAAACTTATCCAAAATGGATGTAGATATGGAAACCCAGCCCACCTATACCTTATATGTTGTGGAGTTGGCACACTGGCTTAGTCCTTTAAGGAGGGAGTGACCAAAAGTATGTGTTTATTTGTAGAATTGAGTCTTGACACCACTGACTAATTTAATCAAGTCAAGAAAAGTTATAGAAAAACACATTTGGGACTGATAGTGATGTCCAGGAGGGGACCTCCATTGAATCACAGGACTATGACAAACAAATAAGGCTCAAAAGAAGTCACACAAGTTTTTGTTGTAAGGGTATTTGGTGTGAATTCTTCATCCATCAGCTCCACAATAAGTGACAAACCTGTTAACCAGCAACGGACAAACAGAGGGTTAATGATTAGAGATAAGCTGGTCTGACTGAGCTGCACCGCTTCATACCTCCATATCCACTGTACATGGTGCCGTGGCGGTGGTCCTAGTCAAGTGTTTCTTGCGAGGGGTCCACCCAGTTCCAGGAACAACCTCTCAGTCCTTGCTCCAAGTGGACTTCTAGTTGGTATGCTTTCCTTTCTCCTGTAGCCGCTCACTATGTTTGGCATTCGGTTCACTTTTCTCTCTTTCCCGGTCTATCTCCTTTTTTCTCTTTCCCCATATCCACTGTAACAGTTGGTAATCCTCCGTCCACTCACCTACTGATCCTCTCTCCCTCTGACACACTGATAAGAAGGAGGGGGAGGAGGAAAAAGGAAAAAGCAAGGCGGTCCTCCTTCCATTTCTTCCCTACTGACATCACCGTTTTTTCCTGCCCCTCCTCCCTGCTGGACACATTGTTTCGGACCACACACACAACATCCTACCGCCACTCTACACTATCCGTATTTACTAACTTTGAGAGGCATCACTGTGGATTTTTTTTTAACCTAATTTGTGCTGCTTTAAATAGTTCTTAGAAAATTAATGACACATTATTTATGACGAAGAACCTCGGGGCATGGAAAACTTAGTGTGCTAATTTGGTGCTGACACAGATAAAGTAAAATGATAACTAATTAAGTGCGTGTTGTTCTAGCTAATAGTGAACTAAATTAGGACTTACAGTGGTGAATCTGGCTCAACAAAAGCACCATGCAACCTTCATCCAGAATCCCACAGTGCACGCCCATAAAACGCATTGAACCTAAACATTTTGTAATGAAGAGTAAAGATAGTCAAGGGGAGCTTCTTTAGATTCCGCTACTCTCCGATTATTTTATGCTACTCAATTTTAGGATTGCTTTAAAGCAGGGGTGTCCAAACTACAGCCTGGGGGGTTAGGTTAGGTTGTACTTATTAAATATACAGCCGCGGACAAAATCAAGAGAGCACTTCAGCATTATCAGTTTCTCTGGTTTTATTGTTTATAGGTATGTCTTTGAGTTCAATTGTTATTTTTTTTTTTTATTGTATTCTATAAACTACTGACAACATTTCTCTGTGTTGGAATTCAACAGACACTGGAATGGCTGCCATACATGTAGAGATCAAGATTTAAGAAACTTTTGCAGTGGTCTCTTTCTTTTGCTGTATGTGTAAACATATATTACACAGTAGTATTCTTCATAAGTAATAAGCCAACTTTTCAAATAAATTCAGTATATTAAAGTTGAAAACCTTTTTCTTACAAAATCTTGGTTGATAAAAAAAGCCCATTAACTTATTTGTAAAACACATGTGAAATATACCCTTTATATTTCCCCTTATCAGCAATCTGAGGCTTCTGTTGTAAGGAATGAGCTGCCGACACTTCTGTTAGCAAAATAAATGAAACCATGTGTAAACCTTTGATTTCTGCTTTTTTTTCAAGCATAATTTACCTGCATTTGATTGATTTTGATAACTTACAAGTTAACTTACGAACAATATACCTCACCTCTACTGAGGGGCCCAGCCCTTCGAATTTTTTAAATTTGTGGCCCTCAGTGGAAAAAGTCGGACACCCCTGATGTAAAGGTTACACTCGGTTCCCTTCCTACCATGTTTGCCACAGTGCTAATATCTGCTATATTTGCTGTTTTCAAAACTGACAAATTCTCTCAAGACGTTCCTGAGATATTACTGTCACAAGAATAGGACAAATGTGAAATATCTAATTTACAAGAATGTTAAATCTGCATCTGAAAGGCTAATCATCCTTCTTTATGTTCACATCCTACCTATGGCTGCGCCTCTCCTTAAGATATGGGATACCACAATGGGGTCTTACCCAAGCCCGCAAAAAGTGAGCAGTAGAAGCACATTTTCGTGGCCACAAGTACGTGACATCATTGGACCCAAAAATGATTTTCCCCATTGACTTACATCCTAGAGAGAGGGGTCTGTGAATGATATTTATAGCTAAATTCACTACTTAGTACGAACATTTAAATGCCCTTATTTAAAGTGACATATTGCTATGACATAGCGGATTGGAGGTGGCTCAATTGAAGGTCGCTCGAGTATCCCTGGTATTTTTGTTCACTTGAGTCAGGTCATCTGGGATTATACTACACTGAAGGTCCTTTATACGAATGAACAGGGCCCCGTCTTCAACGCTGTTTCCAGTTATCTTTATACACCCATGGTTTAATTGCCAAACACAATTCACACATCTATCAACTTGCGCACGTGTCAATAAATATAAATGAATCAATAATTAATAGTGTTGTATTCCCACAACTGCAAACTTCATTTGCCTAAAGAGATCAGGTATATGTATTTATGTATATACTTTTTTTCTATATGACACTGAAAAGACATTAAAGAAAGAAGAAGTTACGCCCCAAATGATCTTAGAAGCTTAAGGTTCAAGGTTTTTGAGTTACTGTACAAAAGGTCCCACCACACAAGAAGCATTTCCACTTAAATACAACAGTTCATTTTTCCGCAAAAGTGAACATAACTTACCTTTACTCCTACTGCCATTTACAAGGCTTTTTATACTGTAACGCTTGATGTGTGATCTCATTTATACGTACAAAACACAGCCTGCTGTGGACGAATGATAGCTCAGAATTAACCTGTGAAGAGCAACAGAGCAGCTGCTACACACACACACACACACACACACACACACACACACACACACCTTGCTGGAATTAAGCCACATTCTTCCCATTCCCGACATTTTTCTAGAGCAGGTATGCTCCGTTCCCCTTCCTCCCACATTGATTTTGTTGTTCTATAAATTGTTTTACATTTGTTTCATCTTAAAGCTCTGCTGCATGTGTTTAAGTGTTTTAGATGCTTCCGACTTCACATACCTAATTTTCTTGTTAACAAAACAGCCGTTTTGGCATTAATCAGTACAACCACTGTGTGCGTCCTAGAGGTCTTAAGAAAACATTTGAAAGCACTTTCTTCCTTATCAGGGTTTAGTCTAAACCGGGTAACAGGGGCGCTGCTCCCTCTTACTGTCGGCGTGCGCTCTCAAACCAAAATGCAGATTTTCCCCCTTCAAAATGTAACGTGATGCAAGAAAACAATATTTCTGTTGGTCGAAAACGGTATAATGAGTCCAGAAATATGAAGATGGTGTCAAATGTCTCTGTCATAAATAGGGGATGGATGTCGGGTGGGTCTGCCAGTGGTAGAGAGGCAGGCAGCAGACTTACACTGAAACTGATTCCTGAATTCCATCCTTTCTTTTACTCTCCTTTTTTCTGTACAGGAAGTAAAGAAACCGGAGCTCTGGATTTATTTGTTGTTCGAGGTGTAATATATGACTCTGCAGCTTTGATAACTCGACTAATCGTCTCATGTATCTGATATATTATGATATACAAAAAAATCATGATCACATTCTTCCAAAATGGTTTCAGTTTCAAAGGCTGATAAAGACAATAATATAACAGCATGGTACGTTGTGCTTCACATTAAATATAAAACAAAACTAATAATTAACCCTTGAAATATGAATGAAATTGTACACGTAGAAAGTGCGTGAGTCACAGCCCGTCAGCGGTACAAACAGCAGAAGCTCCAGTAAGGATTCTTAATGTGTGTGTGAACACGTTTTTGATTTTATTTCTATTTTTTTAGACTAATAGACTAAAGAAAAATTTGTTGACAAAAAATGAATTTGAAACTATTGAAAAAAGACGCTGCTGCTCATATGGACACAGGTCTTTACAGAGAGAGTATGTTAGGAAAAGTCATGGGAAAATAAAACTCCACTTAACCTGAATAAGTAAAAACAGTGTGCAGAAACATCACATACTGTACAGTCACTTGCTGATCGGAGTGTCTCTTTGACTGAATCACTGCAGCTCTTCTTTCTCTTCCCCCTCTTTTCTGTTATCAAACATCATAGTTGTTTGTTCCTAAGCCTCCTTTGAAGAGGAAATACTGCATTGTTAGGGATGGGAATCGAGAACCGGTTCCTGTTGAGAACCGGTTCCTTGTGTTTCAATTCCATGGAACCGTTTGGCAGCTCGTTAAACGATTCTCTTATAGATTCCAGACCGCACGGTTTATGTAACGTTATTTACGCAGCAAGTTACACACGAATGATTCAGTAAGCTCGGCTTGACGTGGCGTAGTTGCTTGGTTACGCAGGTGACGCTCGTGATTCTTTTTACAAGTCTGAAATGGCACCCCTAAGGTTAAAACGGTCCAAAGTGTGGCTTCATTTCACATTACATAAGGATGGCAACAGGGCGTTTTGCAACCACTGCAAATTGTTGATAACATCGGCGGGAGGGAATACTTCAAATATGCATAAACATCTGCGCACACAACACGGGATAAACTTTAACGAGTGTCGCGTTTTTGATGCCCTTCGGAGTGACAGCAGCCAAGCTTCTACGACCACCGTGACCTTGGGGGCTAACACAGAAGGCAACTCTGGTGGTAAGTAGCTATCCCACTGACTAATCCTTAATGTGATTCCTAGTAAATTATGTACCACGCCATTTCTGGAAATAAACCCATTTCCTACCTCTCCTTGGGGTAATTAAGGGAGTTTATGTTTCTGGTTAATCAAGCCGTTCCTTGCTAGCATGTTTAATTAGCTTACTTGATGGCAAGGCATCCGTAGTTCTAGGGAAGAATTCTAGCTGTTGCTATGTAGCTAATGAAACATGCTAGTAAGTTGCGCCGCCGATTCAGGGAGCCAGAGAAAGGTGACGCTCATTTATTTAAATCAAAGGGAGGTGGGAAATTAGTTTATTTCCCGAAATTGTACAGTATTGCTTTTTCATCAAACAAATGCCTTCTTCGTTAGATTTAGAACAAGATGATGACCGGGACGAGACGGGTAGTCTGGCTGACTCAGAGGCTAGCAGCACTTGCTCCCGTTTACCTCTGGCTTCTATTTTCGTCGAGGCAGGCAGAAATAAAATGTCCCAGGCAAAGGTAGAAGAATGTCACCGGGCAGTTACCAAATTTGTTGTTAAGGGTTTGCACCCATTTTCTACAGTAGACGCCCCTGAATTTCGGTAGGTGAATGTGAGGTTGTTGTCAGATTATCAAATGTCAGATTAGAATAGAATAGAATAGAATATTTTCCTCCTCATTAAACAGATGTTTACACTCATTCATTTTCATATGTTTTCTAGGGAGATGACAAAGGTTCTCAATCCAAAATACAAAGCCCCCAGCAGGGAAAGCTTAACCAACCACTTAATCCCTGCTTGGTATGGTGTGGAAAAGGGAAATGTGATCTCTGAACTGAAAACAGTGTCAAAGGCAGCTATCACGGCTGATGGGTGGACAAGCTTTTGTCAGGATCATTATCTCACGGTTACTCTGCACTACGTGAGCAATGGCCAGGTAAAGGAAAAGGTCCTAAAAACCAAAGCCGTGTACCAATCTCAGACAGGCTCAGCTGTAGCAGAGGAGATTGATTACATTTTAGAAGAATATGGTGTACGGGAAAAGGTTGTGGCAGCAACTGTAGACAATGCAGCGAACATGGATGTAGCCATCAAACAGCTGCAAATTGTCAAATTTCCATGCTTCGCTCATACGCTGAACCTGGGAGCGCAAAAGCTGTACAACTGCACTGCCATATCCAATTGGGCAGCACGAGTTCGAGCAGTTGTTGTCTGGATGAAGAGGTCACACATGGCAAAAGTTGTTCTTAAAGAGAAACAAGACTTGCTCAGTAAGATACTCTCCTTACAGTACATTGCAAGCATTATACTAGATGTACATGAAAATATACATGTATAGGTATGTGTATGTAAATTATTAGATAATAAATATTTACATTGTGTTGTGTATATGTGAACCCTCAGAGCTGCCCAAGCACATGCTCCTCCTGGATGTAAGGACCAGATGGAATTCCCTCTATTTGATGATGGAGAGATTCACCGAGCAGTTCCCTGCTATCCAGGCTGCAGCCATAGATCCACGCATAAGAAGACCCATGGAGAAGGAAAGGTGATATATATTTTAAATGATAATATGACTTAAACTTTTTTTAAAACTTTGACTGGTTTTGTTTTTGTTTATTTGTGCTACATACATCTTTTTCTGTTTTTATTTACATTGTAGGTTGGACAGAATAGGCAACGAGGACTTAAGGAAAGCAGAGGAGTTTGTGCATCTCATGCGGAAGCATTACACCTCCACACTGGCCGTCTCCAGCGACAAAAGTGCAACCTGCGGTGAGATTTTGCCCATCTTGCAGAAGCTGGAGCAACAGTACACTGTGCAGGAAGGTGACTCTGCGTTCACAAGGAGCATCAAGGAGAACATTTGGAAGGATCTCTCCAAACGCTACCAGGTAAGCACAACTACATTTAATCTTACCTTGATGCTTTAGGCCAATTTGTACCACTAGTCTAATGTCATCCTATCCTCCTTTTTGAAATTGAAGGGAACTGACATTCAGAGATTCCTGGAGGAAGCCACCATCTTGGACCCCAGATTTAAATACAAAGTGAAAAGTGATGCAGTCTGCGACAGGATCAGGGAAGCTGCAATAACAGCAAATACAGTGGCAGCAAGAGATGAGGTATTTTAATTTCTGTTTAAATTCTGTTTGTCTTATCATTGCATTTGATTCCATTGTGAGTGAGACCTTCTACGGCTCTGTGTTAAAAGTTATTAATGTGTTTACATCACTTCTCAAGCTCCCAGGGGAAGGAGAGACACAGAGGGAAGGCTGCGAAGATGGGGAGGAGGAAGAAGTAGAGGAACACTATGTAAGTTAACTCATTCATTTGTAATGACCTTTGGATGCTGTTTTGTCATGATTATTGACTTATATATGTTTGTTTGTTTTTTTTACTTCATGTTCATTTAATTTCAGGCACTGCCACCACCATCAAAAAAGACAGCCTTGGAAGAACTATTCGAGGAGGAGGACAACGAGCTGCAGTCAATCCGTGAATCACAGCCCCGTCTTTCCCTGGCTCAGAAGGTGGATCAGGAAATCCAGTTCTACAAAAGCCTGCCCTCCATCCCCTGCAGGGATAGCGCCGCACTGTGGTGGTGGAACAAGCAGGATACGCTGCCCTTGCTATCTGGACTGGCTGAAAACTACCTCTGTGTGCAAGCTTCCTCCACCCCATCTGAGAGGGTGTTCTCCACGGCTGGAGACACCATAAGCCCCGAAAGATCCCGTATCCTTCCAGAAAAAGCAGATATGCTCATATTTCTGAAAAAGAACTGTTAATTTTCCCTACTACTACTTGAGTGCACACACACACACACTCACACTCACACTCACACTCACACTCACACTCACACTCACACACACACACACACACACACACACACACACACACACACACAGTGCTTGTGATTACATTGTTCTTGTAATTACATGATTCAGTATTTGTTATTTGTTGTTATTTGTTACATTTTCTTGTACAGAAAAGCAGATATGTTCATCTGCAAAAGAACTGTTAATTTTTTTTACACACACACACACACACACACACACACACACTACTTGAGTGCGCGCACACACACACACACACACACACACACACACACACACACACACACACACACACACACACACACACACACTTGTTATTAGAGATTAATAAGTAACTGTCACAATAGAATATTTTTCATTAAAACAAAGATAAATGTTACATCAAACTGTTTATTCTCCTTTTTCCCCCAAATTGGAATCGATAAGAGAATCGATAAGGAATTGAATCGTTTCACAGAATCGATAAGGGAATCGGAATCGTAAAAATCTTATCAATTCCCATCCCTATGCATTGTGCTTACAATTATTTTACAGCAGACTTTGATCGACTCAGAACTTGCTGCAGTTATGCAGTCTGTCACTCAGTCAGAGGCAGTGTTGAGACCACCCTCTGCTGGTGCGTTCAAGGTCGCCTAAAACCCTGGCAGAATTCAAAATCCAGAACAACGAAATTCACATTGACCTTTTTCACATTTCCATACATCCATATTTGATTGTGACTGTACCTGTGTTTGCTGTTCTGACATTTCATTCAATGCTTTTCCGCCACTTTAAAATACAAAATCCTGATCTTTTCACTTTCACTGGATGGAGAGCAGCTTTAGTGGGTTTATATCATGAAAATCATGCTTATCTCAGCACTTTACAAACATTATAAACCGTAATATTTCAGCATAACTTCAGTTTATTGTAAAGGAAATGCCTGATGTCGCTACAGGTCGAGGTCAGATAGTGATTTATATCATAATGCTGCGTGTCCTGCCTTGTACAAACATCACAAGCATGTCTTTAAAAGCACTGCAGGAAGAAAGCAGCCTTTTGGCGGCAGTGGTCTAGTCTGTAGGGACTTGGACTTTGGACTGCTGGTTCACGTCCTGATCGGAACAAGAAAGACTGAGTGTGGACTGGTACTGGAGAGGAGCCAGATCACCTCCTGGGCCACTGCCGAGGTGTCCTTGAGCTAGGCACCGAACCCCCAACTGCTCCCTGGCCCCAGCTAGACGGCTGCCTCTCCGCTCTGGATCCTCTCGATGCATGTGCATATGTATTCTGTAACTGTGTGTGAATTTACGTGTGCGCATGTGCGTGTGTAAAAAACCTGAGTGGGAAACTGAATTTCCCTGATTAATAAAGGTCCATCTTCTTCTTCTATCTTCTTTTGAAAGTTAAATGAATGGTTGCATGCACATTTGGATAAGGGATATCTTGTAATATGTACAGCAGATGCTGAGCGAGGGAGAGCACATGGCAGCTGTAGGGGGGGGGGATTTCATAAACAGAGGAATCCAGAAAACTTCACAGAGAAAACACGGAGACTGGCACAGCCTGAGACAGATAAAACGCAGACCCCCTGTCCATACCAAGGGCAACACATACACACACGCACGCACGCGCACACACCATTACTATTACTAAATGTCCACTCCTTTTGAAGTCCATGCATCAGTTTTTTATGCAGGCTTTCTTCAAACTTTTCTTGAACTTGATAAAAGCCTAATAGAACTGTTCAATCCAACAGGTAGGTTTTTTTTTTAATGAGTTATGTTGCTAGTTCCTGTAAAAACATGTAATCAGCAACCTAATCTGAAATGTGTCCCACGCTCAGAGATTTGAAATACAAAATAGTATAATTTACAAAGCATTTACTAATGTTTCTTCAAATACAATTTTGACTCCTTGAGGGTGACAGTATATTAACAACTGGAAGGCACAGCTGGAACTGAACCGTGGTTTCCCCTTTCCTGTATTTCATCAATGTAATCCTGGTAGTAACGTCACTGTAAGGAAATATGGAAACCTTTGTGTTCTAATGACCTAATCCCGTTACATGTAATCTGTTACTGTCCAAGCCTAAATCCAGTTTTTCTTTCATTTCAAAATGTCCGTTACTTAAAATCCATCTGCTGGTATCAAACCCAGGTCTGATGCATGTATTCCCCAGATGTAAAATCTCTCTTCCTCACTTTGCAAACTAACTGGGATCATTCTTGTATAAGGTGACATGAGGCCAGGGATTGCTGTGGGACTAAAAACATTACGTGTCATATTGACGCTGACAAATAAACTGCATTTAATGTGCAATGCTTCCTTCGAATGCTCTATCCACTTAAAAAAGTCAGTATCTCTGCCAATTTCAAATCCCTGTGCATCCGTATTTAGAAGAGCTCAAGCCCCCAAGAAGTGAGCTTGGCATTAAAGCAACTTTCATAGTGTTTCCATATAATTTCTTTCTGAGTCTGTGACATCCATTTATTTGACTTATATTGGAAAGGAATCAGTGTATATTTAGTTTAGCTAAATCCACTACCAAGTATGAAGCACTTTTTGATCTAAAAGCTGAATCCATAATTTTCTCTCTCCAATCACGCAGCCTAGACGCTGTGGATCGGAGGCGGGGCTTAAGGAAAACTCAAGTACGCATGCCCTATGGGCCGAAGTCCCCTGATGATCCATTTTTAGGTTTATGCACCACTGAGCAACTCTCATAGGAACGAACAGGGCCCCGCCTCCAACGCTGTATCCAGTTCTCTATATACATCCATAGTGCTCCCAGAGACAAGTAAACTCATCTTCATATTTAAGGAAGGGTTATATATTTAGAAAATTAAATGTCAAAATTACAATTCAGTTTGCAGATTGCTTGGCTGTGTTCAGCAGAGAATCAAAAACAGTGCTGAATCGTTTTTTTTCCGTGTGTAACCTCTTTTCTATTCCCTGGACAGGGTTATTTTTAACCTCACCCAGGGAGCGTTAACAGATCTCCACAATGTCCTGCTTCATACTTATAGAATTTCACACGTATACACTGGTGCCCAGGTGCCTGAGAATCCTCTGTGCTGGCCTGTGTGGCTGATGCAGATTTAAAACCCACACATTTACAGCATCAAATAATATATACTGCCAACTGATCATTTGCTAAACCCTCCTCTGAACAGCAATTGTCCAATCACAACTACCCAGATCAGGTTTATCTTTTATTTCTAAATTACTAGAGTGGGGGGTGCATGGGGTTCCAGTAAGAGGGATGATTCTGAAGGTTATGTCATTTTTTAGCATTTTGAAAAAACTGGAACGACCCAATAAGGAATGCAATAAACTGTTTTTCTTCTCCAACACAAGATGCTTTCATGACAACCCCATGAAGTTGTACCATGATTTTACTTCAAGACCAATGAAACTGTGTTGTCCCACATCAGAGTTTAAGATAATGTTAGGCCTGTTGTTTTGCTCTTTATTGGATTAAGGTTAATTGACAAAATCCACCAAACTCATTACCTGAGATAGAGTTCCTGATTTGTTAGCCCTCATCCTTAATCCTTCTCTTTTTCTTTTTCTTTAAAAAGCAAACTACAAATAATAAAGACCACACAAACATTGTATGCCTTCAGATGACAAGATATCTTCCGGTCTGAGGTGTGCTGAGTAGACGCATAGGCAGCTGGCTCCCATGACTTAACTTTTAGTTTGCCTTTTAAGCCTCTCCTTTTAAGGAGTTTTAGTTCGCAAAGGACTAGCATAACTGTACCCACTATTTCTTACATCTCGACTATGTCTAAAACAAAGGGCAAGCAAGATAAAGATGCCTCTTCTTTGCCTGCTAGCGTCACGCTAGCGAGACTTAGCTCTATGTTAGAAGAGCACAGGAAAACTTTATCTGCAGACTTTAAGTCATCTTTTGAGGTATTTAGGACCACACTGGACGGCTTGCACTCGACTGTTACAGATCATGGGCAGCGGATCAGTTCTTTGGAAGACAACTCTAATGAGGTGGATGGTCGTCTCCAAAAACTAGAGGACGCATGTGCTACCCTCCAACAAGACAACGTGTTGCTCAGAACGAAGCTAGCCGACCTGGAGGGACGCAATAGGCGCCAAAACATCAGGATTATTGGCCTACCTGAGTCGCTTGAGGGGTCACGACCAACCGCGTTCTTTTCCCAACTACTTGTGGATGTCTTTGGCAGGGAGATCCTCTCTTCACCCCCTGAGCTTAATCGTGCCCACCCTTGCACCCAAGCCTGCTACAGTAGATAAGCCGCGGCCTGTCATCATACGCCTCCATCGCTTCCAAGTTAAGGACCTGCTCGTCCGTGAGGCTCACAGACGGGCTGACCTGTTCTACAAGGAGCACAAGATCCGATTCTACGAAGACTACAGCCTGGACGTTCTGAGGTAATGAGCGGAATACAAAAACTCCATGGCAGAACTTTACAAGCAAGGGTACAAACCAGCCCTCCTGTATCCAGTCAAGCTCCGTATCACCCTACCCAGCGGCGAGAAGAAATGGATCCAGTCTGTTTCGGAGGCTGGCAAGTTTGTCCAGAACTCGAACCAAAATGCGTAAGCTAGTGAACCCATATACAAACCTATGCAAAATAAACGGTATCGTTAATGCCTTAAATATGTGGGAAGGCAAGGTGTGATCTTTCCAGTGTAATCCTGTTTTCTGACATCAATGTTAGCTATGCGCTTGCCCTTGGTGCGGCTAAACGTGATGCTAGCCATTTGAAGTTGTTTGCAGGGTAGACGTTATCGTTACAGAAACGTTATGTTTAGTCGTATTTTCAATAGGTTTTCAATAGCAGACGTGTTCAAATAATATCTAATGCCTAATGCACTAGTTGATGTTTATCTTCTGGTATTTAAGATGCAATGTTTTCCTTTAAGTTAACTAAGTCGTGGGATCAGCGCGATAGATTTGAGGAAGTATCAATAGATGCTGATCAGTGAATCAGTGAGTTTCATGCTGCTGCTGGTTCCTGCAGCAGCAACGATGTTTGGGTTGGGTTGCGTGGGGGGAGAGTGGTGTGTTTTTGTCACTGTTTTGTAAGCTTTCTTTTATTGTACGTTATTTGTATTTTTCTATTGTATTTGTGCTACTGCTACTATAATTCGCAATGTTAGACCCAGACAAGTGATTTATTCCCCCTCTTTGGCGCTTTGTTGTGAGCGGCGATGGGCGGGGACACTCATAGAGGCAACATTTCCACTCACACAGTCAATCCCATCATATGATGTCTAGTGCAGTCTCCTTCTCTGCACCAAGTGGTGCTGTTCGATTTACTAGTTAGAATGTTGGAGGCCTGAACTCTCCTGCTAAGTGCAACAGAGTGATTAACCATCTTAAAACCCTTAACACTAAAATAGCCTTTTTACGAAGACTCGCCTTAAGCCATTAGACCACGTTAAACTTAAGAGAGGTTGGGTGGGGCAACTTTATCACTCTTCATTTTCAAGCAAGGCACGTGGGGCGGCTATTCTGATTCATAAATCAATCCCACTGTCCAATGTCAACTGTCATTTCAGACCCTAATGGATGTTTTGTAATTGTTACAGGCAAAATTGGAGCCAATAACCTGGTGTTGGCAAATGTGTATGGCCCAAATTGGGATAATGAGAACTTTTTTTTCTCTCTCCCTGACCTAAACTCTCACCAGCTTATCCTTGGTGGTGACTTCAACTGCTGTCTTGACCCCTCGCTTGATTGTTCATCTAGCAGGCCTTGTGTTCCATCTAAATCATCTCAAGTTATCCAGCTATTCATGGAACAGTATGCTTTAACCCTAGCACCAAGTAGTTCTCATTTTTCTCACCTGTAAATGGCACATTCTCACGAATGATTTCTTTCTAATTGATAGTAAACTCCTCTCCTCTGTCACGTCGTATTCCTACAGTCCCATTGTAATTTCAGATCATGCAGCCGTCGTCATGGATCTCCTTCCCAGGCAGATCTCTTTCCCGCTCTCCCTGGCGCTTTAATTTGCTGTACTTTCTGACACCAACTTTATTAACACAATTAACAGTTGTATTGATCTTTTCATATCTACTAATGCCAATCCAGATATATCTGCAGCAGCTATATGGGAGTCATGTAAAGCTTACTCAAGAGGTGAAATAATATCTTACTCTGCTTATCAGAGAAAGATTGTTAGGGAAAAGAAAGTCTCTCTCTCTCCAAGGACATAGCAGAGCTGCATTCACACCTGATGCTGATGTTTTCAAAGAACTACTCACAAAGAAAGCAGAATATGACATCCAATGAAACAGCATATTCCATTCTAAAAACACGTCATACTTACTATGAGTTTGGAGATAGACCTAAATTGCTTGCTCACCAAATTCGGCAGTCCTCCTCATCAATGCACATCGACCAGATTGACACAGATATTGGAATAACTATTAACCCTCAATCCATTAATAACCAGATCAGAGATTTTTATGCTTCATTATTCCTCTGAGTGCCCAAATAGCAAAACACAATACGAACACTTTTTTAGTTCCTTAGATATCCTTCCATCAACTCTGAAGTGGCATCTAGTCTGGACGCACCGTTCACAATAGACGAACTTAGGAGTGCTTTAATGTTTATGCAGAATGGGAAAAGTCCTGGCCCTGACGGTTTCCCTGCTGAATTTTTAAAAACATTAGCAGATACACTGTCCCCACTGCTACTTAACATGTTTAATGAATTGCTGCAAAGAGGCACACTCCCTCTCACGCTATGTCAGGCTACTATCTCTCTTATCTAGAAAAAGGATAGAGACCCATTGTCCTGTAGTAATTATCGCCCTATCTCTCTTCTTTGTACAGATGTCAAAATACTGGCTAAAATGCTGGCTAGACGTCTAGAGTGTGTCCTTCCAAATATCATCGCCGCAGACCAAACAGGGTTTATAAAGAACAGACATTCCTTTCACAATATCAGGTGACTTTTTGATATTCTGTATTCACCCACAACCTCTGACAACCCTGAGCTGGTCATCTCAATGGATGCTGAAAAGGCATTTGATCGTGTGGAGTGGCCCTACCTGTTCTGCACCTTGAAATGTTTTGGCTTTGGCAATACATTTATATCATGGATTAAGCTTTTGTATACATCCCCCCTTGCTTGTGTCCGCACAAATATTGACTATTCTGGTTATTTCTCCCTCAAACATGGTACCCGACAGGGCTGCCCACTCTCTCCATTACTGTCATTGCCATTGAACCTCTAGCAGTAGCTCTAAGGTCAAGTCAGATGCAGGGCATCTCAAGAGGCGGTATAGAACATAAGGTATCTCTGTACGCCGATGACCTCCTGGTCTTTCTTTCTTGTCCAGACAAATCTATCCCCCTCGTACTTACTGTGTTGAAAGACTTTGGGCATATCTCAGGTTATAAATTAAATCTGCATAAAAGCGAACTTATGCCAGTTAATGCGGCTGCCACAGCCTGTCCCTTCTCAAAATTACCATTCAGAACGTCTCTGGAGCACTTTAAATATTTGGGTGTCTGTGTAACAAAAAACTATTCAGAACTATTTAAAAGTAACTTCTCACCTCTTTTAGCCAGGCTATAACAAGACATCCATCGGTGGTCACTCTTGCCTCTGTCTCTCGCTGGTCGTATAAATTGTATTAAAATGAATGTGCTGCCCAAGTTCTTGTATCTTTTCCAGTGCATACCTATTTTCCTCCCTAAACCCTTTTCCCACTCTCTTGATAGCTCAATCTCACAATTTAGTTGGAACAAAAGCACCCCTAGAATCAAAAAATCAATTCTACAAACACCTAAACAGTTCGGCGGCCTAGCTCTACCCAACTACCTGCTTTATTATGGACTGCAAACATTAGAAATATATTGCACTGGCGCCAAACCAACAACCAA
Source organism: Eleginops maclovinus (assembly GCF_036324505.1). Taxonomy (NCBI): domain Eukaryota; kingdom Metazoa; phylum Chordata; class Actinopteri; order Perciformes; family Eleginopidae; genus Eleginops; species Eleginops maclovinus. The sequence continues at coordinate 25,780,611 of NC_086350.1, forward strand.
TTTCATCATGGCTGCAGGTTGAGGAAGCCTCATGTAGTACCTCCTCTCTGATGTCCCTGCTGTGCCTCCCCCTGACTTCGTCACCATCTGCACACTCCAGTGGTGTTGAAGTGAAAAACTGCCTTAGAATCTGGAATCAGTTCAGTCGGCACTTTAGGCTACAGGTAATACTTGTCATGGCCCCAGTACATTATAACCCTCTATTCACTCCGTCAGTTATTGACAAGGCTTTTTTGATATGGAAAGACCAAGGGATTGTGTCAATAAAACAGCTTTACATTAGTGGCATATTTGCTTCCTTTGACCAGCTAACTCAAGCTTTCAATTTGCAGCGCACTCATTTCTTTAGATATTTGCAAGTCAGAGATTTTGTTCGCAAACATTTTCCTGGCTTCCCTGCCCTCCCTTCCCCTACTCTCACTGATGCCATACTTGATGTTAACCAGAGTCTCAAAGGTTCGATTTCAATACTGTACAATACACTTCTCAAAAGTCAGACAAAAACCTCTGATGCGTTGCGCATTGCTTGGTCTGCAGAGCTTGGTGAGGATATAGGTCCTGCTGCCTGGAGCATGCTCTGAGTTGGGTCCACTCGTCGTCCGTCTGTGCTCGCCATGGAGTTTTACAGTGCAAAGTGATTCACAGAGTTCACTGGTCTGAAAGCAAGCTTGCTCGTATCTACCCTGAGATTGATCCAAACTGTGACAAATGTCACCAAGGACCAGCCAATCTCAGTCATATGTTCTGGTATTGCCCCACCCTTGCTCCCTTCTGGACATGCGTTTTTGACTCCCTCTCAGCCATCACATCTGCCAAACATTCAACCATCACCATTGCTTGCCCTGTTTGGTGTCCTACCCATTGACCTCTCACTGCCGTCCTATTTTACTGAGCTTGTTGCCTTTCTCACACTGCTAGCAAGACATGCGTATCTGTTGCGGTGGAAAAGCCCTTGCCCCCCCTCTCACTCTCAATGGATAAAGGATGCGCTTCATTTTATGAGACTGGAGAAAATGAAATACTCCCTTCGTTTCTTAGAACAGAAATTCTATAAAATCTGGCAACCTTTCCTAGATCATGTCCGGTCTCTCCATATAGACATTGACCCTGATGTCTTGACAATGGTTATATTCCCTCCTATAAGTAGCTGTAGCACAGTAGCTGTTTTTGTTTTATTTATTCATTTTTATTTTATTTATCTCTCTCTTGATTTTACTTTATTTTTGTGTTATTTGTTTGTCTCTGTGAGCGTATGAGCATGCATGACTTGTATGTAAGTATGTCTATGTATGTGAAGGCATGCATGGCCTATATCAGACTACCACTACCACTATTACCGGTATCAAAATCCATTAAACTCTATTTCACTGATACTTATCTGTAATGGAGGAATGGAGTGGGGGGTTTCACAGAATGAATCTTTGTATTAATGCCGCTTAATGCATGAGGTGTAATATGTACAGTATCTGTTATGCTCAAAATCCCACTAATAAATCATTAAACAAACATTAAAAAGATATCAGGGAGAAATAGGTACCAAGGTTCCCGGTGAGATATAAAAGTGGACATCGAGGTTCATGGTCTGCACCTAATCCAGTGATTAACATATCCCCTTTTTCTTGGAGGATTCCAGTGAAACCCTCTTCATTTGTAACACACATTTAACCCGTCCCAGTTCTAGGAAGCAGAGGGCAGCTACTACACTGTGCCTGGGGAGCAGAGAGTCCTTGCTGAAGGACACCATTGCAGGGCCCAGGAAGTGAACTGGGACCTCTCCAACACCAGTCTATCATCCTTACTTGGGCTGTTCGACCCTCAAGACTGAGCTACTGCCCCCCCACTGAGCTACTGCTATACCTTATGATACTATAATATAATGCTTTGGCTAACTTTCTCTTGCAATAAAGATACTTTTTATTTCCATGATGTTTAACTTATTGATAGTGTTAGTCTTAGTTAGGATCCCCATCAGCACTAGCATGAGCAGTGGCTATTATTTATGGGGTCATCACACACACAGTCAGAAAAACAAGCTCATCATTTCATGCAATTACAATTCAGTATGAAGTGAAAACAGAAATGATCATTCTATTATAACCACCATTAAGCCGAACATATACAATACAATCAGTTGTACATACCCACAGCCACATTTTAATTATACTTTATAACACAATGATGTTTTTTATCAAACTTTGAAATGTACGTGGGGAATTTTCCTGAATAATATGGACCGGCAAAGAATTTCAGCTGACCATGACTCTGTATATGACTGTTTTGCCTGGGACATGAAGCTTTAGCCACAGACATTCAGCACACTATCTGGCATAGCTTTAACGCTATAACAAATCATTTTATTTTGATTTCAAATTTTCTGTTCCTAATCCGATAAAGGCTCAAACATGTAAGGTTGGATGCCAATAGCCTCCATGGTTCATCTCTCACAATTTTCGCAACCTCACTTACTTCTGTGTGCTCTGAGGCAGCCATGGAATGCTCCTTGTAAACCAGCCAATCAGAGCAGAGCTCATCATCATTATTTAAACGAGCCCCCAAATAAGTAAATGAGGCCTGTTTCATTCTAGGACCAAATCATAGGGTTGTAAATGGTCCTGTAAAACGGCATCTGGACATTTTTTGGATCAACCAAAGTTATATACCTTCTTTAAGACATCAGAGAACAATTAAAATACCAGATAGACGCTTTCTATGGAACCTTTAAATAAAGCAAAACCAACACTAACAAAAATGTGAAAGGTCAGCTCTGTTTACTCATGTTTTCATTTTGTCCCGATCGTATTCTCATTGTTGGGTGGTCAGATAGACACTCCTTAGATTGTGGCAAGCAGGGACAAACCCTGCAATCTACTGTACTGTATACAAATGAGTTCAATCGTGTTCCATTCAGTTGAAGTAGACTGACGAGAGTAATGAGCTGACAGACTGTTCCTACTTCACTTAGCATCACATGACTTGCCGGTGTGTGTTGTGTGTGTGTGTGTGTGTGTGTGTGTGTGTGGACCCCTGTGAAGTACAGACTTTCTGGTTAATCTCCAGCTGGCCAGTAAGCAGCTTAACTGTCACTGGAGTGCTGCAGGCTAATTACTAGTTTTTAGCTAGTCTAATATGGTTCAGAGTGACACATAACCAGAGTGAATGAGCCCCTACTCATGTAAAGATATTATATATCATACACATAGATGTTTAGCTGAAAGGTTTCCGTGCCTACATTTAAATGTGGAAGTGAAAATGTGTGTACAGTTTATATTAGTCTTGTAAACCACCAAATTCTCAGATGACACAACGTTATAAAAGAATCGGTGTTATTGGGGAGAGCTGATTGTATCCAGGTCTGTGACTACACAGTTGGCCGGTGAGCAGTATGTGCACGCAGGGAAATTGTGTCATTAGGTTAACCCTTTGTGGAGGGTTAAGCTGCTGCATGGGCAGGTATAGACACACATGTTTTAATCTGTGACCACAACCTGTTGATAGTGTTACACCATCCTCTGATCGACGCTGAGGTAAACATTGGGAACGGCTTCCAAACTGTTACGTAGATAGAATCGGAGGATGAAACCCTCTTTATTAGTCACATACATGCACACAGCAGAGCACACACAGTGAAATTGGTCCTCTGCATTTAGGGAAGGTGAACTGGGACCTCTCCAAGTAGCAGTCCACTTTCCATATTTTTTCAAGTCTGTTTGGGGACTTGAACCGGCGACCCTACGCTTCCCAGTCCAAGCCCTTACTTACTGAGCCACTGCTGGACACTCGTAGACACGTAGACTCAAGACAAGGATTCTAGCAGCTCTGTGAGACTGTACTAAGGCGTAGTGCTGATTTGAGCTCTCAGACATTGGTTGGGTTGAATTGAACTGTTAACGTTGAACCCATATTATTTAAAGCACCAATGAAACTGTTAGGTCAAAATTACACCTGGGTCCCATTTGGGAACCCACTCCAATGCTGCCATGCCACCAACCCGGATCCGGAGGTGGAGCTGATAAAGATCTGGTTTTTCGTGTTTCCACCGCAGCGGCGCCGGCTTTAAGCGCAGAAAACCAGATCTTGGCTGACCCCACTCGGCTGCCCGGCCAGAACCATATACGTAACGTTTACCTCGCAGGCGAGGGCGGGATTAACCTGATCAACAACAACAGAAAGCCGCACATTTTATTTAGCAACACACACAACGACGAACCACTATGGATGCCACCACAGTGGACCACTGAAGAGACACACTACCTCCTCGGGATGCTTGGTGCATGCAGAGGCTAACAACAGCTAGCACTAGATGATCGTACATGACGTGCAGCGTATATTCACCTTCTTTCTCACTAAACATGAAACATTAATGGTGACGTCATTGCGTGGCTCCTCTCGGTCTCTGGTCAGTGAAAAACCAAACTGGTTCTTAACTGGTTGGCAAGTTGAACCAACTGCGAAACAAACTAGGCACACAACTAGAATGGAACTAATGCCAGTGGAAATGTGTGAGGACCTTTGAAGATCTCTCCCAAACTGAAGCGAGACACAATTTACTCTTACATGTTATCTAACTGAAGCTTTAAACCATGGAGATTTACACACAATTAAATTCCATCTTGCCCAGAGACATGTTTACTGCAGGGGGTGGGACTGAACCGGTGTTCCCCTGATTGGCAGATCCCCTAACCCCATTATTCCACTCTCATTGGCAACCAGTACAATTAACCTAGAATGCTGTTTGCTACCATCAACCAGCTACTGCTCTCCCCTGATGCCCTCCACCCTACAGGAATGGGCAATATGACCTAAATCTATATCACTGTTTGTTTGTTTTTTGAACAGTCATGCTGTTCCTATTAGGTTTTGAGTTGTGAGGGAAACTGGACTCAAGAGTAATAAAAAATAGTTATCAATGAATAACATGTAATTAAAGGTGCCACATCATTAGCATAGATATAACATGGGGTTACATTACATTTTGAATAATTTAACATCTATGATGAACTGAAATCTGAATGAATGTTTTAAATCTAAACCCACATGAAAAAACAGATGAAGATGAACACTTTTGCGCATTGTAGATGCTGTTCAACCAGGATTGTAGAACAAAAAGTTTACACGGAAATGCCAATAACACCCAACTGTACTTTACCACAACCAGATAACCCTTCAGTTCCTTTCCATCTGCCTGCACAACATAGAGCAGCATGAAAAGCAGCGTCACATAAAACATTTTCATATCCATAACACATTTCACCTTCAAGTCAAGGATGTGTCCGATACAAAACGTAATGTTTGGTGTGTAAATCTTTATTTGTTACTAAATTGTTGCCTCTACACTCTGTATGCACAGCTGTCAGTGTGTTTGTCCTTACTGACCCAGAGCTGCCCTCGGATCATCTCCAGAGTTTAAGGCACCTTCACTGCTTAGTGTTTACAAAGCCTTAAAGAGACACACACACACACACACACACACACACACACACACACACACACACACACACACGGAAACTAAACACAGGCTTCATGTTCATCAGACCTGTGTTGGTGCAGATGACCAAAGCAAAAATAGATACAGAAATATAGGTGTATCCTGACACAATAGTTAGTCGTATCTCTGCATTAGCATGACACCATGCAACTGCATCAAGTGTCCAATCTCACACTTGCACACAGCAGGCAGAACACGTTGTTGTGAAACAAGCATTAACACAAGGAGAAAATTACAGTTGAAAATGTTAAAAGTCCACCATCAACAACTTCAAGCAACAATTTGTTATTTTTGCAGATACAAAACCTTGAAACTCTAAAATGCACACACACAACAATGAGTTTGTATTTATTGAAAAGGATGCATATAAATACTTACAGCTCCGGAAAAAATGATGAGACCAATCTAAATGTGTCTTAAATCTTTATCTCTACATCTATGGCAGCCATTCCAGTGAGGTGAGAAATGTGTCAGTAGTTTATAGAATACAATAAAAAGCATTTAACTCAAAGACCTATACAAAATAAAACTAAAGAAAATGATAATGTTGAAGTGGTCTCTTCATTTTTCTGTGGCTGTATGTCTTCCTTTCCCTACCAATAGCCATGGCTTAATTCCAACAAACAAAAGGCCTTCTAATCCTTTTAGAATCTCTTTCACCTTTACCATCTGCATGTGCAGACTCCACCGGACGACACGCAAAGACAATCACTGAGACAAACTGAAACACTGTCAATGAGAATGAGAACACTGTAGGGTAACGAGAAGAAGAGACAGGGCAGTTGAACATGAAAATGATGGGACAAGTCAATTAACCAGCGTCATGAGGTATCGGCAATGCTGAAGAAAAATGAGAGACTATAGAGTGGGGCAGTGATGACGTATTTTTGTCCGACCTGGAAGTTAGAATTGGATTGGATTTTTCCATTGGATTTCGGAATATTGTAGAAAATAAGATCCGTGCCAAATACACACTACTGATTCTTAAAGCGTAAATGTAATCACCAGAAGTCAAAACATAATTGTTGCAGCATGACTTTACATCACCACCGTTAAGCTGAAGGTGGCTAATGTTCGGCAGAATGACGTTGAGTGATCTGGTTGAGACACTTGTTAGCAACAGATCTTTCACCTATGTGGTATTTAAGGACCTATTTTATGGCATCTAACCAATAAACATAGACTTCAATAGAACAGAAATGACTTAAATGCTAACTTATTTCCGGGTTTCGGACTGTCATTACCCGATCGGTTCTACGAATGTGCGAATACGCTGCTACTTCCAATGGTGTTTATTTAAGTATGTCGAAGTAATTTACGGCAGTTTTCTGGGATTTCAATGAACTAATGTTATCTTTGGTTTGATTAGTTATAAAATAAAAGGGTCAAATGGGCTCTTATTAAATAAACACATTCTCTCTTGTTTTAGTGCTGAATGTTTCAAATATGGAGCTACTTTCGTCATGTATCAACAAGAAAAGCTAGTAAAATGTTTGCATAGCTTAAATAAAGTCATTGTTACAGTCATTTAACTATGAACAATTAAATATATCAAGGTATACTAAATGTATTCAGCTTTGGAAGAATTAATCAGATCCTTTACTTAAGTAAAAGTACTCATTAGCACAATTTTTCTAAAGATGTGTAATCAAGACAGTGAGCTCAAAAGGCTTTCCTAAACAAATACATGTTTTTATAATAAATATAAATACATTATATTTTGGATTTTGGTGTTGAAACAGTTCATCAATAAGGTTTTTCAAAAACGTAAACACTTTCTCAACAACTTTGTAAACCCTTATTTACCCACATGCGCAGAAGCGATTGGGTTTCCGGGACAGATCGGGTAGTGACAAGGACTCATTCCTACACTGCTCTATAAGCAGAGTATGTGTGATGTCAATTCAAAGCAAAAGCCTTCCAGCAAATGAATAGGATCAGAGCTGAAAATAACAGCAATGACCAAACCTCCCTCTATCCCATACACACTTTCTTTTGGAACAGAAATCTAGGAGGTCAGCACAGGGCTAAATAGCTCTTTGACTCAGTGCAATATGTGATTAGTCCAACAGCTCTGTCATTAGTAAAGGAGCCTGCTTGAGTCACTCAGCACAGCTCAGACACACTGTGTGAGTCAGAGGTCATGTCAGGCACAATTCTGAGGTCTGATAATTACAGGGATCAACTCCAGATTGTTTTCTTAAGGTTCCACCCATGTGTACTGATTCCACAGGCTTTGACCACGGATAACAATAATTCATGTTTCACCCTATCGTTGACCTCTACTTTTAAATATAATACTTTATAGGTTCAGTTTCAGGTCATACTGTAGAGAATATCTCAACGGATGACTTGTTAAAAATGATAATTCGTCAGTTTTCTGAAATCTTTGTTTCTGGAGGCTGCAGTTTGCAATGCTGATGAATTCAAATGCAGTATAGTGGGGATGGCTCAGAGGGAAAGAGGCATCTACCAGTTGGTGGGTCAGTGGTTCGATCACTACCAGAGGAACAAGTACTCAGATCTTGTACTTGAGTAAAAGTAGAAGTACCAGAGTCTAGGACTTATAGTGACAGTAAAAGCAGTCATTGTTTGATTGGTCCATTTCAGAATAATATCTCTGATATGTTTTATAATGATTGATCATTAAAGTGTTCTCAGAGCTGGTAAAGGTGCAGCTAGTTTGAATGGCTTTGTATACTGCAGGGTAGCTGCTGGATTTACTGCAGGTGAACTACAGTCTGATTTAAGGGCTGATTATATTTACCATCATTAATCCACATCTGTAACTAAGGGATTCAATAAAATGTGGTAGAAATAAAAGGTAGCAAAACATTTATCATAGGTCTGAGATGTATACAAAACATGTCTTTGAAGTGTTTGGCTCGAAATACCAAATAGATCATTGTAGCACGCCATAAACCCCTCTGTTTCAGTCCTGTTCCAAAAGTGCTGATTCTGTGTCTGTAGCTTTAAATGCTAATGAGCTGCTGCTGGCCACGCCCCTGTGCATAATGATTGGTTTAATAAAAGACAATGGTGCTCTAGGAAGAGATTTAGGTGAGAAGGTGGGTGGGTGTTACCTTGGTTGGTTATTGGCTACTGGTTGCAACCAAAAAACAGTGTGACATCACAAATCTGATTAACTGATTTTCAGTAATTAATTTATATAAATGGATCAGGACAAAATGAGAGGGAATCTTTTTTCCTGAAACTTTCTCAATCTCTTAACACAGAGGCGACACATACTTATGAATAAAAGACATGGAAAAGTGGATTTTTTGCACAATGGATTATCTTTAATTTAGGGATAATGCGCAGCGAGGAATCCATGCAACAGAACACTGACATGGCGATCAGGTTCCCAAATGAATCATTAGTATTGCTTACTGGGGACAGTTTAGCCATCATGAGTCCAAAGTTTCGTGCTCTCCACAAATATAAAAATGAATAATCAAAAAGTATTCCACAGTGTTTTCTGACGGAGGAAAACAATTGTTTGTTGTCAAGAGCTGACGATACATTTGCCAGACTTCTTTCTGCGGATTGATATGATTGCACACAGTCCCTTGATTGTCCTTAGCAACAACCTGCTCTCCTTAGCAGCGGTCTGTTAGAGAGAATAAACAACTTCGGAAATGTCCAAATTGACCAATCAGAATCAAGTATTCAATTAAGCTGTGTAACATGTCATGTTATGTAAGGTAATAGCAAATGTTGTTTCTAATATCCCCAGAGTCATATAAATAGGGCAAGTAAAACATTATAAACACCTCTTATATAGACAACTGAGTGTGGATCTCAACATGGAGCACGATCCACAAGATCTTTGTGGACGTAGCTGCCGGCAATGGCTGCACATAAGGGAAATTTTTAAATACTCTACTATGTCGGGGGCAGGTTTAAATGATACAACCCTACCCTGCCCCCCATTTAAAAAAAAGAATCCAGGCTCCACTACACTGTCTATCTTACAGGTCAAAGTCATTTACTCCCATAATAACTTTAATAGCCCACACCAGCATGTGTGTGTGCACGTCTATATGTTTCTATGTCCATGTTTGAGAGTTGTGTGTGCTAATTGGCTGTTTGTCTAGTTCTTCGAGGAAGTCTACTCCACCAGAGGAAGTCATTAACTTCAAAGGACTGTGTGCGTGTGTGTGTGTGTGTGTGTGTGTGTGTGTGATACAGAGAGGGACAGAGGTCTAACACTGTCCAAAAAAACTGAATGCACACTGGGAGCTCAGAGCTGCTTTACTGCCTGCCAACACATGTACATACACACGCTTTATAATGCCACTCGCTCGTGGTGCTTTAGGTTTTAAAGAGTGAAGTCGCACTCAAATTCAAATTGACAAGTTTGCAGTCAGAAGACATGGGAATCAATGCAATTACAGGCAGTGTCTTCTTAAAGATATTCTAGTTTTGCACACAAAAAGTTACTGAAGCTACGTCTGTGATGGCACTAAATCAGTGCTAGTTCGTACATTTAGAATGGTGACACCAATATACCACGCTAGACATTACCTTAAAATGACCGTAAAATTGTAAATGTGCCAGAATAGAGGGTTGCGGGAATGAATCCTAAAGCCAAAAAAGATAGCCTATTTACAATGGTTTTACTTGATTTCTGTTGGACGCCTGAAATAAGATCTGTGGTTAACTTAAGAGATTTTCAAATTCAATTATAGGTAATAAAATATGTAAGTAAATACCCTATTCATGAATGTCAGATATTTCTAAAGGTTTTCAAAAGCAACGGTTAATAACAATGGACTAAATGAGACGACTAAGAGTCACTAGGCCAAACACATGTACGCTTTTAGTTTAGTTGTGGTGACGTGAACTAATGTGACCTTGATGTAGTTTATGCTTTTTAGGCTATAAATGAGATTGCATTTACGATTTAAAATAACAATCATAGTGGAGTTATTATGTGATATTAGTGTGATGAACGTGTGTTGGCCGAAGATCTTATTTCCTTGAATATTCCCGGAAATCAAATGGAAAAATCCCATTGCATTGCGGGAACCAGTTTGACTTGGCGTAGTTATAGAACAGTACCTTCCATTAGTTACATTATGTGTTCTTATAGTCAGTATAGTGCCAGTTCTCTCAACTCACTATGACGTGTCCAGGAGACGCAACCTATTTTTTTATAATAATGCTGCATTGGGAAAACTTAATCTGTGTTGAAACCGGCAGGAGGAGAGATAAATAAGGTTAACATTAGCTAACCCTAACCCTAAACACAAAATAAATAGTACTTAAAAGGGTTTGGCTCCTTTAAAACTAAGGCAGGGGCAATTACAACGATTGGATGAAGCTACTTACCTGTTTCTTGCTGTTCTGAGTTTGTATCTTCATGGTTTATTACACTTATTGTAGGTCACTTTGGATAAAAGGGTTACCTTGATTCAATATAATGTTATCAGCCGGTTATGGACGCGCTATTGACTTGTATTGGAATGTAGGAGCCATGAAATGTAAACTGTTGATATATTTAGTTTTATTATCAAATTAGGTTTGTACTAGTTCATATTTGGTTAATGTGATCGCAATGGGTTGGTTTGTTTGTGTCACATGGATATGGGCGGCACTCATAGGAATGAATTATAATCACCTGTTCACCTGAGGCAGGTGTGTGTGTGCGGAAGAGAGGGTGACGATAGGGTCGTTGTATTTTTTGTTGATCGCAAACTGTATGATTACTTGGATTATTATCATAATTTCTTGTCCTAAATTGATCGTCTCGTTATTTTCATTAAAGCACTTTAATATTCACCTAATTTTTTTTCTCAGTAAGTCATTTTTTTGATAGCATGTCACACAATTGCGAACAGGCCCGGCCTCAGCCTCTCAGCGACTAATTTGTTTACTGAAGTCGCTACATGGGATGTGTACTATTTATCCGCACTTTCTGTTGCAGTCATTTTCTGTACCAAAAGGAGCTGTGCATTTGGAACTTCCAATCAAGATCTGCTGCATTCTGAGCTCATCCTCTCTCTGAATCACTAGCTGTGGGGTTGAACAAATATGCTAGCAATGTACCTTCAAGCAGAGTACCACGATGACAAGACGCATGATGATGTCAGCTTGTCTATATTGCCAAACATTTTTACTGCACTAGAGCAGGGGTGTACAAACTACGGCCCGGGGGACAAATGGGGCCCATGGTCCTTTTTTTATTAGCCCTCAGCAGATTCTTAAGCATTGTACTGCTTAAACATGTACACATATATTACACAGTAGTATTCATGTTAATAAGCTCACTTTAAAAAAATTAAATTCAGTCAAGTGAAGTTGAAAACATTTTCTAACAAATCTTAGTTGAGAAAAAAAGCCCAATAACTTATTTGCATAACTAGCTTGAAGTAGACCCTTCATATTTCCCCTTATTTTAAGCAAAGTGAGGCTTCTGTTTTACAGAATGAGCTGCAACTCTTTGTAACAAAATAAATGAAGCCTTACGGAGAGCTGTGGTGTACGCTGTTATTTTTCTTAAAGCATATTCAAGTATCAAGCATAATTGACCAATATTTGATTGATTTTTCTAACTTAGAACTTAACTTATGAGGCAATATACCTCACCTTGAGTGAGGGGCCCAGCCCTTTGTATGTTTTTCTGTATGTGGCCCTCAGTGAAAAAGTTTGGACACCCTGCATTAGAGCTAAAGAAAACCCACCTGAACATGAAATATGCAGTAAGCATGTCAAAAGTAGACAAAAGGTTGAACATGAGCACAGCAATCCATGATTTTAGATTTTGCTTCATGGAACAGTACAATAAATGTTGAATGAAATGAGATGAGTGAGTACAGTGTCTGCCCTCTGCTCTGGATCTGTTTCATGAAGCTTGTTAGCTCAGACCTGGTTATTAGCTGAATTAGGGCTGAGAGCCCTGCACGGCACAATGGACTTACTGTTCACTTAGTTCTGGGAAAGCAACACAGAGCGCGTGCATGTGGTATCACAGGAGAATTCCCACACTCAGCCTGAGTTTGATTTTGTCACCTATTACAGCAACATTTGGAATACAATATTGGGCATCAGTAAAGGCAGAGAACTACAACAGTATGCGCTGAATTTCAAAGCTATGCCAAGAATGCTGTCACTTCAACTGGAGTCAGATGGCTTGTTAGATGCCATAACATGGGGGGGTATGGGGGTTAAAAAAAAGTAATGCAATGGCATTTAAGTATTTTTGTAGGATGACCCGGAATTAGCATCATATATGCAACCTCAACAAAAAGCAATGAGATTTTCCATTAGATTATGGAATATTGAGGAAAATAATGTCTTTGGAAAAGACATGTATGATACTTACACATTTTGTTTAGCAAGATAATCTCCACGTTTTTACACTGGGTTATGATTTTTTAAGCACTAATACAATCTCAAGAGACAAAAAAGCTAACGTTAGGCTTTTAAAAAACTTTGTCACATGACTTCAAATCACCACCGCTCAGCTAGAAGAGGCTAATGTTTGGAGTGATGAGGTCTAGCAACCTCATTTAGCACCTTGTTATAAACCGCTGTTTTTATGACACTAAGAATCTTCAGACATTCACCAGTGAGGTATTTACTGGCATACTTTATGTGAAAAAATAACGTTAAAATCTCTTAGGATTGTGTTGACCGCAGACCTTATTTTAATTTAACCAAATACACGTTGAAGAAACCATTGACTTCAAGACGAGGTAAACAGAAGTGGTAAAATGCTAACTCATTCCTGCACCACGTTATTACACACATCATGCTATTGTATCTTGTACTGGCAATTAATCACAAACTCTTGAAAACAATGAAACAACTTCCCATTTACATTTAATGAAAAGTTAAACAGGCCCTGATAGTGACCAGCAGTGTTGAAGTTATGACTTAATGACACTGTGAATTGACTGCGTTTAAACTGCACATAGAACGCCCCAAAGACAACTCCAAAGTGTAAGAAATGTAAAAAAAACAGCCCTAACCATTCCTGCCAGGTCAGACTTCAGGTCTCATTCTTTACAGTAGCCTCAGGGATGGACAAATAATTGAAATACTGTTGATCATTTGATGTACATTAAGGTTTAATAAATTAAATAATGTTAACTGTTATTACTTGTTTTATACAAAATTAACTTGAGACTTAAGGACATACATAGTTTTTTTTGCCTAAAGAATATTAATAATTTGCTTCGGGCGGTGGTGGCAAATGGGAATCGGAAGGTCACCAGTTAAATGTCAAATGCAGAATGTAAATTTCCCCTCTGTGGGACGATTATGGTTTCTTCTTCTTCTTGTTCTTCTTGTTCTTCACAGGGAGATCTTGGTGAAAGGACTGTCTATTGTTATGGCGCTTTTTTAGACTGAAAAATTGAATTGATTTTCACATTGATGACAATAATAGATGTTTGGTTTGTTGTTGCTACTTGGTATATGAAATAAAGTAAAACGCAAAGCTTTTGTGAGTGCAGAATAAGCTTTTGCACTAATCAGTTTGGAAAAGTTCTAAATAAAAATGTTATGGAGCAAAATGGAAACAATTAGAATCAATAAAAGCTACTAAACTACGATGTATATGTTAAAAAATTGAAATTACATAATTCTCCCCTACACACACACACACACACACACACACACACACACACACACACACACACACACACACACACACACACACACACACACACACACACAAACAGTCATGTAACTCTTTTTCACTGTCCTTTAGAGCAAGTACTCTCTCACATTAACAAAAAGGCACAAACACACTTTTACAACTCGAATTTGACAGATATACCCTAATCAAGAGACACACTTAGGTGAAACCTTACAACAACTTACGGTATTTACAGAATTGTAACCTGTTTTAATGGAAACTTGCCAAACACTAACTGTTATGTCTGTCTGGTTGTAAAAACGTTGCTAAATGTTCTTTACCAAGCAAACTGACCAGGTGACATTATATTGACACCACTAAACAGCTCTTAAGTGGTGCAGAATGAAGAGATTTGTGAACGGGGTTTGGCACGGTGCTGCCTCCATACACAGCAGAGCCCGGGACAAATTGCAGCGGCACACACACTGATGATGTCCCGGGCTAACGTAAGAGCTAAGCCCCCCAACCAGAAATAGGATGTAAACTCTGACTGACCTAGAGCAGATAAACATTAAGGCGTAATAGCTAGTTATGTATGAGCCAGTAAACATTTAAACCAAGGTAACTTACATGTTTCCTGCGATGTTCTGCCTCCTCTCCTCACACATAAATATTTCTTTATCCGGAGAAGAAGAAGAGCAGAGCTGCCGAGTGTTGTTCCGAGCACAGCTCTTCCCTCAGTCCATCATTTTAACAGCGTCCTGTCAAGAAAAAACATCCCCTATCTTCGCCCAGTGAGCAGCTTTCTTCCATGCAGCCACCAGGGCAGCGTTCACTTAATCAGCGTCAAGCTCGATGCAAGTAATGTCAACACTTCGGTTAAAACTTTCAGAATAAAATATCGGTTGGCGGACGACCCACCTTACATCCGGTCAGCATTATAACGCTGACCAGATGTAAGGAGTGAATTCACTCCACTCACGTGGAGTGAATTGTAGGTGATTTCATTGATTGACATATTGAGAAAGTGATTGATTGCCATTTTTTTGTGAAAATATATGTATATATTAAATTTCGTTTAAAAATGTGGAACAGATAAAGGAATTCAGATTCTTAAAGATGTTGCATTTCATGCATTTTGACCTGATCTTGAGACTCGGCTTTTCCCTTCAGATAGTGTTTGATTAAAGCTTTAAGAACTGTATTTACAAATATCTTTATAGTGTTTAGTATAAGTGTGTATATAGATAAGATAAATATAAAAGCTTTAAAAATGTTAATATTACGGTGGCCCTGAAGTGCAAGTCAAACAACATTTCATAAAACACAACGACTGTAACTGCCGAAATGATTGTTGAGCTGTCATGGCGTACGCATTTGTCCTGTGCCATTTTGCTGTTCAAAATAATCCACTGAAGTCAGTTTTTTTGAGAAAAGAAAATCCATCCATCCATCTTCTCCCGCTTTTCCGTCACGGTCCCGGAGGTAACAGCTGCAGCAGAGAGCCCCAAACGTCTCTTTCCCTGGCCACATCAACCAGCTCTGACTGGGGGATTCCAAGGCACTCCCAGGCCAGCTAAGAGACAGTGGCGGCGCTACAGGGTTGCTTGCAGTTGCTCTAGCAACCCCACGAAATTACTCAGCAACCCTAAAGCAACCCCAGACTTTTTGTCAAAACGACGACCTATTTAAAACAATAATCCACGCTTTGCTTGACATTTTAGTAAAACGGCATTGAACACGTCCAAATAAACCTCTGGCCGAATCATATCCGGCACCATCCCTAGCTACCATTTGTGTCATATGAATCGGTGGAACGGAGGGAGCGCATAAAAAACTTCAACTCTGGGCCGTGGGCTCTCGTTCAACACGACCGTTAACAGCCTGGGACCCTCCCCCACCCAGCGCAGATTCTGCTCAAGTGACGTAATAATATCTAGAGATTGAAAAAGAAAAAACACACACAATTTACACTAACTATCCCAATACAATGAAAAACGATTATTTAATTTATACATAAAATAATAAATTTCATTAATACCATATTCGTACGAAAAATATATAAAATTTCAGAAGTATATGCGGACATCTCGCGAGAGATTGTCAGTCAGAGATGTTCGTTGTCGGCTCGTTGGTGCATGCTTCAGAAAAATGGAAAAGTTTTTACTATTTCGTAAAAGACAATCAAGTTCAAACATACAGGAGGAACCAGCTCACAGAAATACGACCCGCGATGGTGAGACTGAGGATGGGCTCGTTAGCCAGAATTCTGTTGGACTTGACCGTCGTTCGGAGGGGGATTGTGCGAGACCAGAGGAGCAGCCTGTAACGGGTGTGCTAGCTGGAACGGGTGTGCTAGCTAGGCCAGCTACCAGTGAAGGTGCACCGGCACCACCAGAGGATATAAGCCAGACTCCGGGTGACGACCTACGTCGTCCTGTGCTGGGATCATATCCCAAGAAAAAATCCAGTTCACAGATGCGCGCCTTTACCCCAGGATGGTATCAACAATATTCGTGGGTTGAGTATTCGACAATTCGAGATTCAATGTATTGTTATGCATGCAGGCACTTCGGAAGGAGGGGTATGGGAGTCCACCAGGACGCTTTCACAGTGAATGGGTTTAGCACATGGGTGAAAGCACAGAAAACACTACAAACCCACAACATGTCAGCGGTACACAAATATGCAATGGCGGCATGGGCTGAATTCAAAACAAGGAGAGTCGCTGGCTCTAGGATTTGCAATGCGCTGGACGAGGGCCATTCTCAGGCGGTGCGTGAGAATAGGGTGTATATGAAGGCTGTTGTCGAGGCCTTGCGTTACACTGCTTGCCAAGGGATCGCTCTTCGCGGACATCGGGAGGGAGACGAGTCCTCAAACAGAGGTAACTTCTTGGAATTTCTCCATTCAATTAGCAAATTCAACCAAACTGTAGCTGAGAAAATTGCCACTTGCGCACAGAACGCCAAGTATACACACCATAGCATCCAAGACGAAGTAATTGCATTAATGGCCAACATGTTAAGAGATAAAATAAGTAGTGATGTGCGAGACGCAGGGATGTTTGCGCTTCTGGTGGACGAGAGCAAGGATGTCAGCAAAAAGGAACAGGTGTCAGTAGTGGTCCGCTACCTGCAAGGGGATGGAGTCCGTGAGGACTTCCTTCATTTCACACCAGCAGAGGGTTTGGACGCGGAATCATTGCTTGCGCTAATCAAAAACACATTATCCAAGTGTAACATCAATCATCAACAGTGCATAGCCCAATGCTACGACGGCGCCGCAGTTATGTCCGGTGGCAACAGTGGTGTGC
Organism: Eleginops maclovinus; assembly: GCF_036324505.1. Lineage (NCBI taxonomy): Eukaryota > Metazoa > Chordata > Actinopteri > Perciformes > Eleginopidae > Eleginops > Eleginops maclovinus. Next base: position 25,797,999 of record NC_086350.1, read on the forward strand.
AAGAGAGATTCCGAAGAGAGGTCCCCCAGGCTCTCTATGTGCACTGCCATGCGCACCGGTTAAATTTAGTGTTAACAGACTGTGTAGGCAGAATACAAGCAGCGGGAGATTTTTTCGAAGGCGTGCAAATCCTGCACAATTTTTTTTCTAGTTCTATAGTGCACAATTTGTTCCTGCAGAAGCAGAAAGAATTAGAGCCAAATCAACAACCGCTGGAATTGAAATCTCTATCTGAGACGAGGTGGGCGTGCCAATACTCTGCACTTCTGGCAATAAAAAAAACGCTGCCTGCGATCCACGCAACACTTCAAGCCTTGATAAGGCAGCAGGGGGCTCGATTGAGGACAAAAGCTAAGTCCATAATGGCACTGTTAGATGGACAGTTCGTTCTGCAGCTCACTCTGTTTGAGGATGTGTTTCGCACCACTAAATTTCTGTCTGATACACTACAGTCCCCAAATCTGGATTATTCATCAGCTTTAGACCTTGTCGAGTCTGTCACAGCATCCCTGTCAGAAAAACGAAATGAGACATCGTTAAAAGACATATCTGACAAAGCACAGGCCCTGTGTGCCAAGACGGGCATCAGCACCCAGCTCAGAGAGGAGCCACGTTCAAGACAGCCTCCAGGTCATCTCCAAGAGTTCATAATTGACACACAGACAGGGCAAAGGCAACCACTTGCCTCACTAGTAGATATCAGGAGACACTGTTACTACAATGTCCTTGATGAACTGATCAATGAGCTGAGAAGGCGTTTTTCTGCAGAAACCTGTGGCGTTCTACAGGGCACATGTGCCCTGAACCCAAAGCACAAGGCATTCCTCAGCATGGAGATGTTGTGGCCAATGGCTCAGCATTATGGGGTTACACATGACAACCTGACTGCTGAATTGCACCAGATACAGCGCCTGCTCATAACTAAAGGGCAGCAAGGACACTCTGTGGGCACTACACATGAATTTTTGGCCCTTCTCCAGCCATACAAAGACTCATTCTGTGACATACATAAACTCCTCTGCATATCCCTGACGGTCCCAGTAACATCTGCAGCATGCGAACGAAGCTTTTCTTGTTTGGCACGAGTGAAAAATTATTTGAGAAATCGTTCGGGAGATTCAAGAAACAGTGACCTGGGTTTACTAGCCATCAGTGCTGCACGTGCAAGATCCCTTGATGCGGATGCCATCGTTGATACCTTCGCTGTGAATCATAACAACAGACGCATTGTTCTGCTGTGATATACGTGTATGTAAGTGTAGATTATTCCATTGCATTGTTAGTTTAACACTGGCCACCGTACTTGTTATGTTATGTATCTGGCGCGAGCAGTTAAGTTCCTCAGTCAAATCAAAGTAAACTACAGTAACGGTGACCTTGTGTCGTGTGATCCTTGACTCATATCATACACAGAGAGTAGACTTTTTACATGGTGTCAGAAGTAAGTAAGACTTTATTTATATAGCACATTTCATACAAGAGTTGCAGTTCAAAGTGCTTTACATAAAATCAATAAAAAAACAAGCAGCAAGAGCAATACATGGAGTAAGAACAATAAAAGTTTAAAAGTAAACGAAGTAAACGAACCTTCTCGCCTATTTTACCGTTTTATACCGTGTACGGGTAGTGTTTGTTTGTTACGTTACGTTTTGTTAAGTTAGCCACAGCAAGAACGTCAACGAGCCATTTTTGATACACATCATTCTATGCAGTTGCACAGTGCGACATCTGTCTGTTTGTGAGCAGTGAGCTCCGCTGATTACTTCCAAGTTTGCAGTATGCAAGGCTACATTACACTATGCAAGGCTGAATGCATGACTATGGGTCAATTAATGTTGCGTTGTGCGCTCGGCGGCGGGGGTGCTGTTTTGACTAGCAACTCCACACATTCATGTAGCAACCGCATAGCAACCCCAACGAAAAATTGCTGGCGCCGCCACTGCTAAGAGATATAATCCCTCCACCTGGTCCTAGGTCTACCCCTCGGTCTCTTCCCAGCTGGACGTGCCTGGAACCAGAGTGGTGGACTCGAGTCATGAATTTGATGACTTGAGACTTGACTTGACAAAATCTAAAAGGACTCGCACTTTGACTTGGACTTTAACATCAGTGACTCGCATTTCGACTTGGACTTGCCCCTTTTGACTCGAAAAGACTTGCTACTTTCCCCAAACCCAAATATTTAAAAGTATGTTGACATGGACTGCGCTATCTCTCTTTGCACCTGTGTGCATCTGTGTGCGTAACGTGTGTAGCACGACCTCCAATCAAATGAGATCCACGTTGTTTTGATCGGACAGCATCCAACCAATCAAAGTACTGGACAACCAATGAGGCGGAACAGACTATAAGGCGCCAAACAGGCAACAACGGTACCACGGTAGTTTCGTTTGGATTTTAAAACGTTGAGGTGGTCAACAAAAAAGAACTGCAGTCTGTAAAACATGCGGGACGAAGATAACAGACGGAGACGAGACAACTTCCAACTTCGTTGGACATTTGAAGTTGCACAAAGAACGGTAAGTTTTGAATGAAAGCCAACACTAGCTTATCGGCTAACTGCTAGCTAGCTACATATCAATGAGACTGTAAACGTCACCTTGGCTTACGAACACGCTAAGCGGTATCTCCTGTGGGCTCATTAAAGGATAAGTTCACTATTCTGCACTTTGAAACCCCTTTCTGGGTCGTCTTGGATGAAATACAAATGTTGACGATTGGTCCAGTCTCCAGCTTTTGGCTAATTTGGAATCACCCCCTGCTTCAGAATGGTTGGCTACAGGCATTCATAACATTGTCCTTAAAACAACCCTAAACATTCGTTTTCAAGGATGAGCAACTCACCAAGTGGTAAGTGGTGTTCGTAGTTGTTTTTAAAAAATATATCGGAGAAATATTTGGTTTCCATCCTGTTATTTGCTATTGTGGAACTAGCTATGTTTTCAGATACCTTAACTTCCGCTTGATATTTGGAATACAGAATGGAAAATTAAACACGACAGAAACTGTATTTTGCTAAGACACTCGTTTTGGAACATCACCACTAACCAGTGAGCACTCGGCGAGTTGCACATCTTTGAAAACGAACGTTTAAGGTTTAAGGACCGCTTTATGAATGCCCACATGAAGCATGGGGGACCACTCGTTAAAATGTCGGTGTCAAACACACTATTTCATCCTAGACCAGGGGTGCCCAAATACTTCCCGATGGAGGGCCAAAATTGAACGTGAGGGGAGGTGCCGAGGGCCAAAATGATAATTTTGCAGTACATTAAGTGTGCGGTAAATATATGAGTGCAGTACATTACGTGTGTAAGTTAAGCATATGTGTGCAAAATAAACACTATATCACAAAGTCATTTTGAAAAAAGAATTGCACTGTTTATTGTGCTTCACATTTAGGTCAAAAACATTTCAGAACATCGATCTGGCTTCTTTAAATTAAAAAAATAACTGAAGCACTATGAAATATTTGTGGACAGGTGTGGAACATTACCAGTCCTTGGGCCTACCATACTCCCAGGTGACACAATGGGGGCCTAGGGCAGGCCTACATATTCTGCCTGTAGTAGTCCAATCAGTGGGAAACATGAAGCCTGTTCTTGGTTTTTAAAAGCCTCTCAATATCAGGTTCAAGCTGACTAACTGACAAAGTGAGAATGTCATGTAGGTGAGAGTCAGATAAAGCATTCCTCAGTTTGGACTTGTTAAGATTCATAAGGCTGAAAGCCTGCTCACAGACATAAGTACTTCCAAAGAGGGATAACATAACCTGGGCATGTTTGCGGATCTTGCCATATCTGTGTGCGGGAATAGACCTGTAAAAGTCTTGTAAGGAAAGCTCTCTGAACCTGCTATGGAGGTCTGAATCAGACTGAAGTTCCAAAAGTTCCATTTGAAGCTCCTCACTGACTGCATCCACATTCACAGAAAAAGGTTGAGCAAACAGCTCAAATGCTGTTGTATTTCCACGAAAATCTTCAAAGCGATGGTCGAACTCCACCTCAAGATTGTTGAGAATGTCGAGGTATTTTGGTGTGTCTTCCTCCATCAACCCAACTTCTCTGAGGCTGGGGAAATGTGCCAAATTTCCTGAAAATACAGACACAAAGACAAAAGCAGCAATGTAAGATGCAAGGTTGTTCATGAAATGAAATGAAATACCAATCATCAATCAAATGGTGGGCAGGGGATATATTTTGTTTTGTTTATGGCTGCAGTAGACTATGAAAAGCAATACAACTACTGTTTTGGATTTAATGCCTGGTTTAGTGGTTTTAAAAAGAACATCTATTTTCCACCAACACAAAGTATACATGCATCACAAACAATATATCTATGATAGCATGGTTGTGACAACAAGCGTAATACATTGTTTTATGTTCAATAAAATATTAAAGTTAGATCTCACCTGTTGAAAGATGTCTGCTAAGCAGCTGGAGCTTTTGCTTGAAGGCTTTGACATGGTCATACATCTGCGTGATCATCTGGTCTCTCCCTTGGAGCTGAAGATTGAGGATATTCAGCAGCTCTGTGATGTCCACATGAAAAGCCAGGTCTGCAAGCCAGTGTCTGTCCGTGGGCACTTGGATGTTGTTCGTCTTCGTGGCTTGAAACTCTCTTATTTCCTCGCGCAGATCAAAGAAACGCCGCAAAACTTTCCCACGGCTCAACCACCGCACCTCCTGATGGTACAATACATCACCATACTGGGCATCCATCTCATCAAGCAGAGCTTTGAATTGACGGTGTGAGAGGGCCTTTGAGCGAATATTGTTGACAATGGCGACGACATCCTGCATTACGTTTTTCAAGCCCATGTTTTTAGCGCACAGTTGCTCCTGATGCAAAATACAATGGTACTTTAAAATCGAGCCACCAAACTCGGAGACCTTGTCCGACACAAGAGCAGTTAGCCCTGCTCGCTTACCGACCATGGCGGGGGCTCCATCAGTCGTGATGCCAGATAGGGTTTCCCACTTCAAACCGTTCTTGTCCAGAACTCGCTCCACTGCCATAAAAATATCCACACCTTTTGTTGTCCCTTTCAATGTTTCAAGGCCCGCTAGTTCTTGACACACTTCAAAGTCCTCATTGACGCCTCGCAAAAACACCAGCAACTGTGCTGAGTCGGACATGTCGGTGCTTTCATCGCACGCAATGGAGAAGGCAGAAAAGTGACTTGCTCTTTGGGCTATCTGACCTCGAACGTCTTCGGCCATGTCCTCAACGCGGCGGGTGACAGTGTTCCGTGACAGGCTAATTTGAGAAAATACACGCATCTGATTTGGACACACATCTTGGGCAGCAATTGTCAAACACTCCTTGACGAAATCACCCGCTGCAAAAGCTCTCCCACTTCTCACGATTGCATTGCTAATGCGATAACTAGCCCGAGTGGCATTTTCTTGTGCAGTCGACGGCTGAAGTAGAGTTCGCTGCTGGGTGGTTAGCTTTGTTAGCAAGTCTGCTAACTTGACCTTGCGATGTTCTCCAGTGTACTTTGCGAACTCAGCCGCATGCTTAGTTAGATAGTGACGGCGAATGTTGTATTCCTTTGAAACAGCGACCCTCTGCTTACATACCAGACACACTGCATTGGAATCTACCTCGGTAAAAAAATAGTCCTGTTCCCAAGTTTTTTAAAATTTTCGTTTGTCTGTGTGCCACAGCCTACTACGCTCCATCCTTGAATCCTCTCACTCACTGGTCTTGGGCGTTATCGGGTAGCTAGGAGCTGACTGGAGCTCAACAGCGCCATCCTATGGCATTATTTGGTAGTGCGCCAATAAATAATTTTCAACGAGAGCTTCCGATCGTTTATGGTGGGACAGTGCGGGAAGGCACGGGCCAAATATAATCGGTCGCGGGCCAAGTTTGGCCCGCGGGCCCCAATTTGGGCAGCCATGTCCTAGACAAACCAGAAATGGGGCTCAAAGTGCAAAATAGTGAACTTATCCATACTCATATTGTAAAAGGATAGTTTAGGATTTTTTTAAGCGAGATTGTATGTACTTAGCAGCTAGTCAGTGGATCATACACAGTAGACTGCTGCCAGCAGCAAAACTAAAGCAAGCCTAATCAAATCAATGTCAGTTTAATGTACTTTACATTATAAAAGTGTGTACCATTTGAGGTTGCTGCCAGACGATTTTTTCCGATAAGAAAACCAAGTATATCTCACTCTCTCCAGCACACCAGACTCCATTGACAAAAAATGGCTATTTTACTTTGCAGCACAAAGAAGTTGCTAGTCTACTGCTGCCTCATTGAGGTCGTTTATGTAATTTAGGTAAATCACAACAAAGCTGAACTATCAACAAAGACATAGAATAGCACAATTAAACTTTATCATTGAGCCAGCAGTAGACCAGCAATTTCTGTGTGATGCAGGTCAAATTGCTGTTTTTGCCAATGGAATCAGGTGTGCTGGAGAGAGTGAATTAACAAGCATACTTCAGTTTCCTGTCGGAAAGGGCTGCTTGATGGCAAGGTAAAGCAGGAACAATATAAATTAATATAGTAAGTGTACACTGAAAATGGAAACGAGTTTTCAGCCTTGGTGGCATCATACTACGTCCCCATCGTGCACAAATGACTGACAGACTTTTGGCCAATTTGATCTTTTGCAAATGCAATGCAGCATAGGGCCCTGACATAGAACAGCACACCTCTGTTCATTGTCATGTTCATGACACTTCACATCTAGTCCCCTTCCAGACACACACACACACACATTTTTTTGGGAGTGAGGATATCTTGTATAAAGTGGTGACATGTTTGAAAAGGTTAAGGTTACACTTAGGTTTTGAAATGAATTAAAAAGACTGAAAATGTTTTTTAGTGGTAACACATTTGGAAAAGTTACATTCAACTGTTTTTTGATCCTCCAAATACCTGTTTGATGGTGAAGACATGTTTTTGAGTTCAAGGCTAGATTTAAGTTTTAAGGCGAAGAGTGTTTGCAAAAATGAGGATCTTTTGAGACAGTTATAGTGCAATAAGCAATGGAAATACAATGTCAGCACTTTCTGTGGAAATTACATTTGCCTTTGTTTATTTCAAATGTGTTTGAACAATGTTCTTGGTTTGATAAATATATACATATCTTAAAAGCATACATGATTTGTGTAAATGTTATTTCTCCGTTGTTAAAAGGACTTGAAACTCAAACGGTAGGACTTGGGACTTGACTTGAGACTTGTCGGTCTGGACTTGGGACTTGACTCGGGACTTGCTTGTCTTGACTTGGGACTTGACTCGGGACTTGAAAGCAAAGACTTGAGACTAACTTGTGACTTGCAAAACAATGACTTGGTCCCACCTCTGCCTTGAACACCTTCCTAGGGAGGTGCCCAGGTGGAATCCTTACTAGTTGCCCAAAACACCTCAACTGGCTCCTTTCAACGCGAAGGAGCAGCGGTTCTACTCCGAGTCCCTCCGGGATGACTGAACTTCTCTCCTTAGCCCTAAGGGAGATGCCAGCCACCCTGCGGAGAAATCCCATTTCGGCCGCTTGTATCCGCGATATCGTTCTTCCGGTCATGACCCATCCTTCATGACCATAGGTGAGGGTAGGAACGAAAATGACCCGGTAGACAGAGAGCTTTGCCTTCTGGCTCAGCTCTCTTTTCGTCACAACGGTGCGGTAAAGCGACTGCAGTACCGCTCCCGCTGCTCCGATTCTCCGGCCCATCTCACGCTCCATTGTTTCCTCACTCGAGAACAAGACCCTGAGATACTTGAACTCCTTCACTTGGGGTAAGGCTTCATTCCCTACCTGGAGGGGACAGTCCATCGGTTTCCTGCTGAGAACCATGGCCTCAGATTTGGAGGTGCTGATCCTCATCCCAGCCGCTTCACACTCGGCCGCGAACCGATCCAGTGAGTGCTGAAGGTCACAGACCGATGAAGCCATTAGGACCACATCATCTGCAAAAAGCAGTGGTGCAATCCTTAGCCCGCCAAACTGCAGACCCCCTCCCCCACGACTACGCCTTGAAATCCTGTCCATGAATATCACAAACAGGATTGGTGACAGGATCCGGTCCAACGTGCGACCGAGAACCCGGACACAGCTCTCGCTTTGAGAGTACAGAGATTGGATGGCCCTGAGTAGAGACACCCTCACCCCATACTCCCGCAACACCTCCCACAGTATCTCCCTGGGAACCCGATCATACGCCTTCTCAAAATCCACAAAGCACATGTAGACCGGATGAGCGTACTCCCAGGCCCCCTCCAGGATCCTTGCGAGAGTGAAAAGCTGGTCCTTCGTTCCACGACCAGGACAGAATCCACATTGTTCCTCCTCAATCTGAGGTTCGACAATCGGCCGGACCCTCCTTTCCAGCACCTTAGAGTAAACTTTCCCGGGGAGGCTGAGTAGTGTGATGTGGCACACACCCTCTGATCCCCCTGTTTAAAAAGGGGAACCACCACCCCGGTCTGCCACTCTTTCGGTACTGTTTCCGACTTCCACGCAATGTTGATGAGATATGTCAACCATGACAGTCCCTCAACACCCAGAGCCTTCAGCATTTCTGGGCGGATCTCATCCATCCCCAGGCTTTGCCACTGTGGAGCTGTTTGACTACCTCAGTGACTTCCCCCCGTGAGATTGGAGTTGATCCCCCTTCATACTCCAGCTCCGCCTGTGACATAGAGGGTGGAGTTGTCGGGTTCAGGAATTCCTCAAGGCAGTGTCCGAACTACGGGGGGACTCGGGGGATCCGAGACCCCCTGAAACTGACACGAGATCCCCCGAAAACATGATTTGGGAAATGTTGGGGGGTCTCTAAAATATCAGTCAAGTCAAGCGCAAGAGCAAGCGCCCCCCCCCCCCCGAGAGAAAAATGGGACCCCCCGCAAATCTCGGCATAGTTCGAACACTGCCTCAAGGTGTTCCTTCCACCGCCCTAACACACTATCAGTTGAAGTCAACAGCGTCCCATCCTTACTGTACACAGCTTGGGTGGTTCCCTGCTTCCCCCTCCTGAGGTGTCGTACGGTTTTCCAGAACAACTTTGGTGCCGACCGAAAGTCCTTCTCCATGGCTTCTCCAAACTTCTCCCATACCCGCTGCTTTGCCTCGGCCATGGCTGAGGCTGCAGGTTTTTATAGGTTTTTCAACAAAATTAAAGGTCTCCTATTCTGCTATATTTCAACAATATATTGTAGGTCCATATCTATACAATACTTGTCTGTGAAGTCTTTTGCTCAAAATACCAAACAGATCCCCCATCGTAGAATGCCTCATACCCCTCTATTTCAGCCCTGTTCCTGAAGTGCTGTTTCTGTGACTCGCTTTAAATTTGAGCTGAGCTGAAGCTGGCCACGCCCCTTTGGAGCGCCATACAGCTCTCTGTCTGAAGAGAGAAGCTAAACGCTGCCGTGATTAAACCCCATATTATGTTCAAACCACATCCAGCATTATTTCTGAAACACTTCGCAGTGTTTACCACGAGAACAGAGACATTACATGTATTATATATACAACAACTCTAAGTCCCTCCTGCAGACATCCTGCTGAACACACAGACACACAGAGGTGCTCGGAGGGGATTCAGCTCGCGACTGTATATTGCGGACGATAGGTTGAGACGTGTTATGTGGGTGGGAAGTTGTGAGGAGTTCAATGTAAAGCCCACATTTTGGTCATTACGTCATATCGGCAGCAAATCTGGATCAGTTTTTAGAGATGTAGGTCAAAAGGAAAAGAGAGAGGGTTGTATTTTCTGACACTTTGTGAGTCTCCTTACACACCTAGGACACATATTTATGTATAAAAGACAGCAAAAAGTGCATTTTGTAAAATAGGGGACCTTTAAAAATGCATAAAGTTTCCTAACAAACTAACTATCTAATGTACGAGGATGACCTTATTAACCAACCTCACACAGAAGTCTTTTGTTATACAGTATTATATCTCCTAATGTTTTACACCTATTATGTTTTAACTCGGATGCTACGGATAGCATCTTTAGCACAGATGTAGCGCCCTCTCACTGAAATGCTAACCCAAGTCTAAACATTCATTCACGTGAGCTGAATAAAAACAACAGAGAGAAATAAGGTGCTTGAATTTAACTTAGAAAATAAACAGCATTCATGGATGGTCTGTTTTAACCACAGAGCCATAAGATAAGTCCAATATTTACATGAAGAATACTCTACCAGGCCCCAACACAACAAACAGCTCTGAGTTCAAGTTGTGTTCCCCTGTTCAGCCGAGAAGCAGACCCCTTTAGCAGCCTGGAACTAATGGAGCTACTAGCAGAGAGACAAAAAGCTAGGAGCAGCAGTCAAGGCAGAGACCTATCACTCAATGTGACCACGCCCTAATTTATGCTTACACTTTAAGGCTTAATATAACTAAAGGGGGTGCGTTATAAAAAAATTCACTCCCCAAACCGTTGTCATGAAGTTGGAATCTAACTATATCCAGAATATGTTTCTTTGGATCCAGGCTGGAAACATGTTTATTTCTGCTGTAAAGTAGGGCATTTGAAAATGGAGGTCTATGGGAATTGCGCCTTTCTGCATCCACATCCTATGGGCCACAAGATGAACTGCAGTTTGTGGCACTTCCTTATGGGCTTCATGGCTCTGCCCCGCAGTTTGCCGCTTGGTTGGGACGTGTCACGTGGGCAAAACTGGATCAGCTCGTTTGTACCCCCATTTTTAGAGATGTGGGAGGAAAAGAGAGAGGGTTGTATTTTACACACTTTGTGAGTCTCCTTACACACATATTTATGTATAAAAGACATACAAAGTGCAGTCTTTTTCAAATAGAACACAAATCCAAACCTTCCTGTGTTCCGGAATACATTGCACTCCGGAACAAGAACGGTGTCATAGCAGAAGAGTTCCGGAATGCTTAAAGACTTTGAAGTCCACTTCGGTTCTGTAGCAGCCAGTCTCTTCATTGCATTGCAATTGAACAGCAGCATTGTACGTTGGCACCCGCAAACTACAATCGCAACCTAACGCATTTCACAGAAAGGATATTTCAAGAAAGAAATACAGAGTCAGACTGAAATCCATCACTGAAGTAAGTCTAAGTGGATCTTATCTATAAATACTTAGGATTTTGTGTTTTCATATACATACATGTTGTTTTAACATTGTAGTTTGAGTAGTTTAATGTAACTTTTTTAATATTAGGCTTTAAACACTGACAATAATTTATGTTATGTTATACAGATTGTCAAACGCAAGTCAACCATGGACATCCGGTACAGCCCATACCAAAAAAAGGCTGGGACAATGGTAAGTCTCTTCTCTGCTTTATAGCTGAAAACTGCATACACATTCACAAAATCATATACATCCATGCTATTTTATGTCAAGGCCACAACATATTACATACAACTACAACTGTGAAATGATGTGCTCCCAAACTATCATCAATAAACAAATAAACTAACAAAAAGGAAATCTTTTCTAGGCAAATGACCATCAGCTGAACATCAGGGCTCACAGAAGAGATCAAACTGACAGGTAAGTGTAGCATTAGAGTTCAATAACTTCCAATTTAAGATCCCAAAGATGAGATCTGGATTGATTGTTGTAGTAATAGCTTTTAACAAAGTGTGCTAACTAATGTTTTGACATAAACATGTCTTTATCTGACTTTTAGCAGAAACCGCAGCTTTCAAAAGCCAGCCACTATGGGTCACCAAAGCAGGGACTACTACTATGGACACTCTGATGCCAAGAAGCTCCCCCTGCCTCCAGGGCCCCCATCTGCCCACAAAAAGATGAAGTTGAAGAGGAGTGATGGGAAAAAATACCCTCATGACGTTACGATGTCTCCTGCTCCTGCCTACACTGGGAAAATCAAAAGCAAGATGTTTCAAAACCTAAAAGCTATGAGAGGAAGATGTTCTCCAATGGAGGTTGACCCACCTCAGAAGCGTCCCAATCGGATGTCTCAAGATGTTACGATGTCTCCTGCTCCTGCCTACACTGGGAAAATCGAAAGCAAGATGTTTCAAAACCAAAAAGCTATGAGAGGAGGATGTTCTCCAATGGAGGTTGACCCCCCTCAGAAGAGTCCCAATCGGATATCTCAAGACGTTACGATGTCTCCTGCTCCTGCCTACACTGGGAAAATCGAAAGCAAGATGTTTCAAAACCAAAAAGCAATGAGAGGAAGATGTTCTCCAATGGAGGTTGACCGAGATGTGGAAATGAGTCCGGCTGCCACTGTGTTCAACACAAGGAACACAAATACATTCCAACAACGTCAGCCCAGAAGGCGTAGTCCAATGGAGGTTAACCCAGCTCCAAAGCGTCCCAAGCGGATGTCCCGATATATGGAAAAGCATCCAGCTGCCGCTGCGGTCAACACAAGGAACACAAATACATTCCAACAACGTCAGCCCAGAAGGTGTACTCCAATGGAGGTTAACACAGCTCCAAAGCGTCCCAACCGGATGTCCCGAAATATGGAAAAGCATCCAGCTGCCGCTGCGTTCAACACAAGGAACACAAATACATTCCAACAACATCAGCCCAGAAGATGTAGTCTAATGGAGGTTAAGCCAGCTCCAAAGCGTCCCAACCGGATGTCTCGACATGTGGAAATGCGTCCTGCCTTAACTGTGTCCAACACAAGGAACACACAACTTCAAAACAGCTGGTGTTGTCCAGAAATGGTTTACCCTGCTCTGAAGCAATCCTTCCTGATTTACTGAAATGCTCCGAAGCATCACAATCGAAGCAATCTATGGAGCTATTATCCTGCCATAACTTTACAAACAAACAAGTGTTACATATGAGTTACTCACAAACACAGTGTGGTTTACATATATTTACATTTTTATTGTAAGTTTGTTGTATTCATTTTATTTATTCTCTGGGTGATTAAGTGTTTGTGTAATGTCTTTTGCTGAGAAAACGACAACAAACTCACCTGTTGACCATTCAAGTGTTAATGTAGTATGATATCGGATCTCTAGAAAGAGCACTGTCATCAGATTGGCAGGGGCTGATACTTACTCTGCGTTACGGTGGCCCTGAAGTGCAAGTCAGAACAACATTTCACAAAACACAACAACGTTTCACAAAACACAACAACATTTCACAAAACACAACAACATTTTACAAAACACAACAACATTTAACAAAACACAACAACATTTCACAAAACACAACAACATTTAACAAAACACAACAACATTACAACATTTAACAAAAGACAACAACATTTTACAAAAGACAACAACATTTAACAAAAGACAACAACATTTTACAAAACACAACAACAATTAACAATACACAACAACATTAACATTTCACAAAACACACCAACATTTCACAAAAGACAACAACATTTCACAAAACACAACAACATTTCACAAAACACAACAACATTTAACAAAACACAACAACATTTCACAAAACACAACAACATTTCACAAAACACAACATTTCACACCATTTCACAAAACACAACAACATTTAACAAAACACAACAACATTTCACACCATTTCACAAAACACAACAACATTTAACAAAACACAACAACATTTCACACTATTTCACAAAACACAACAACATTTACAAAAGACAACAACATTTTACAAAAGACAACAACATTTTACAAAAGACAACAACATTTTACACACATTTCACAAAACACAACAACATTTTACAAAAGACAACAACAATTCACAAAACACAGCAACATTTCACAAAACACAACAACATTTCACAAAAGACAACAACATTTCACAAAAGACAACAACATTTATAAAACACAACAACATTTCACAAAACACAACAACATTTACAAAACACAACAACATTTTACAAAAGACAACAACATTTCACAAAACACAACAACATTTTACAAAACACAACAACATTTACAAAACACAACAACATTTCACAAAACACAGCAACATTTCACAGATTATGGAAAGGGTCTTCCTTTAGGGAGAACACTCCTTGTTTGTGATTGGACACAGCTAGCCGGAGAAACACTGCTGTGATTGTTTTGTGGAATGTGGTTTTGACTTGCACTTCAGGGCCACCGTACCGCTCTACCCCCTGCCGTTTAAAGGGACTCAGTCGCGCCCCCTGCTGCTGTGAAGACTCACTCTGGACATTTTTGAGATAATCCTCAGCACAACCACGGCGGAATATTCCTGACAAAAGTCACGTGATTTGTTTTGTGTCTGTAGGAATATGTTTGTGTACTTGTAAAAGCTATGCTGTGTTTGTTTCTGAAACATGATTTACTAAGAAAATGTAATGTGTTTGTTTGATAGGTACGTTGCAAAACACAGTGCATTAGAGTGTAGATGGTGTTTTGTATTTCTAAACCACAATGTGTTTGTTAGGGCATTTGAAAAACATGTTTAGTTTATTTGTAGAGTCATGGCAGGATAATAGCTCGACAGAAATCTGCAGACAGAAGTGAGAAGACGAGTGAGAAATATAAATGCAGGAAGGTATTGATTGGCAAAGAATGGATTCGGACATTCAAAGTAAGTATGCACTACTTCAGTGTTCTCAGCTGAGTTCAGCATGTGGGCTGTGGCTCTGCTGGTAAGTAGATGACCCTCAACCATAGGGTCACTGGGTCTTACCAGTCACTACATCAGTTAGCTCTTTTTTATTTATGAAAGCCTCAGCTAAATGTTATAATGTAGCTAATAAATGTATACTTTGTTGTTGTTTAGCCTTTCTGAGGCTATAAGATGGTTAACAAAAAGTATTAATGAATAAAAATCCCTCTTTGCAATGTAAACCAGCCTCTTTAGGCTTTTTAATCACAATAATTCAACTGGAAACTATACACAGTATTGATACAAATCACATGAACATATGTAATGTTCATTGTTAAGAGTTATTCTTAAGGCTTTACTCATTGCACACAGAAAGATCCACTGTCGAGATGTCATACTTATATGTTTTACACTCTTTGACCAACAGGGGTTAGCGTGCCAACGGAGCCTCACAGATGAACCCTTCTGTGAACCAATTGGATGGAAATCTTCAGAGCTTCATGAGGCTTCATCTCGCCATCACGACCGAGAAGAAACAAGAATGCCATGGCTTTACTGTGTTTATAGTTCTGTGTTTGCAAATAAAAGTTGAACAGATACATGTTTTTCCCGTATTAGTCCGTTGTGTTAAAGTTGCAAGGACACATTTAAACTAAGTCAGCTCAAAACAACACCAGTAGCACAAATACATGAAGTTGGTGAGATGTCTTTAACAGTGAATACACATCTGCATGATATTTTACAGAGCAACAATAGATACATTTATATGTAAATCATTTAAAGCAATTCGCAGTGGTGCAAGGACATTTACTCAAGTACTGTACTTAGGTAACATTTGAGGTACCTGTACTTTACTGGAGTATTTTCACATTACTGCATTACATTTCTTATACAGACTTAATTACCAGTTACTTTGCCAATTTAGATATTAATACCAAATAGGGGGGGATGATGGGGAATGGGTTTTTCTAAATTGGGCTGAGATCAATACTGGGCAATCAATGCGCCAATTAACCTTAAAGAGAAAATTAGGATGACCTTAAAACTACTGAGACATTACATTCGGATAAAATATAAATGAAGTACAAAATGGTGTAAGAATATTGTAATATGTTTAAAATCACTTAAACAATAAAAACAATTTAAAAGCTAAAAAGACTAAAAGGGTTATGAGAATATGACTTCTCAAAGAATAGTGGCCTTGTGGCTTAATTTACCCCATCTGTAAGTTGATCCGAGTCAAGGGGTAGATTAAGTCATCTGGGGGTAAAATGAGCAATTGACCTCAGCAAACCTGAGTTGTTTGCTACAGGATGTTGTTTCTGTCTGCTAACTCAAAGCCAGCTCACAGCATTCTCTGGAGGAAGGCCATGGAACTGGTCAGTCAGTTTTTTGATCTGGTCTGAAGCTCCTTCTCTCTCCTGTGTGAAGACCCTCTCTGCCTCTGCTGTTCCACTGTACCTACGGTCTTCACTTTGCCTGCACATATTCATTTTACTACAGTAGAAGGTGTGATGAAAATAATACTACTCATTAAAAAAAAGCATTCTATTGGGACTTGCCAGAAGATGGCAGCAGAGGATCAGAGTGATCAGAACTCCTGCATGTTGAGTATGTAGGCAGGTTTTTGTATCATACAGGATTTTCCCAAAGTTAATCTCTAGAGGTCTCACTCTATATGTTGAGAATGATGGTAAAATACATTTGATCCACCCAGATGACACAACTATTCCTCCTAAAAAGATTTCTATATCTGTTGAAACTGTAAATTAATAAAATGTTTCATAACACTTTTTCAGTATTGTTGTAATGTTCCCTGATGCGACAGTAAATGAGAGAATTAACAATTAAATACAGGGGGAAAAGATCAGTAGGAATCTTTACTGCAAAACTAAAGATCTCATTTCACTAACACTAACTCAAAAGGCCAGCTGGAAGATTCCAGATCAAACTAAGTTCAACCTCCTCTGAAAGAAGGGCATTGGAGCCATTAAAAGCCTTTAGATGTAGGATTAGCCACTTCATCAGGAAGCAGGACCGGTCAAACATAATTCAAGAAGTTACAAAAACTTTGTCCAAACATCAGGCCCAGAGACACTGAGAAAGAGACACTGCGGCACAAACGTCTTTGGACTTGTTTTTATTTACTCTTTTTTTTGCATTTTAAGAAAGTATTTCATTACAAGACACACATAACAAAATAAACACTTAGATACACAAATGAACTACACAACAATCGACAAATCAGAATAATAATAATAATTCATTAACACAAATTGAAATACTCTATCAGAGGTAGCTTACACATAATGGATGCAACAGTAATACTAATGCGTGCATTCATTTTCAGATCCTACCTCCTCATTATAAATGTTTTGTGGTTTTTTTACCCATTTTTCCATCTTTCCTCAAAAATAGGATCTTGATTCTCAGGGTTATTTTCTCCATTCCATAAATCAAATTCACTCGATTCATCCATTGTGATTTAAACGTCTCCTATCATCCAAAATGCTGGAATGGATCTGCACAATGAGTACTTTTACTGTCGCTAATGTAATGGTCCATTCAACCTCCATTGCTTGCTTTTGTGACATTAAAAACTCTTTAGCAACTTCGAACTCAGCGTCAATTATAGTTGATTGTGACAGGTCTAGAATATGCTTCACAGCTGGTAGGAGGGGCATCGTTTAAATAGGTTTACCTTAATATAATTGCTTCCAATAACCTAATACAGTCATGTGAAATCTGTGGACATAATACATTTAATTACAGTCAACATTTGATTTTTTCAGTGCAATATGTATCTTATTAACATCATTTTGTGTGTTTTTGCAATCAGAAGAGGACACAGTTCAGTTTGATGTACACTAAAGACTTTGTTGAACTAAAATCCAGAAAGGTCCTCTGTAGATAAAGTGACAGCACTGTGAGTCTCTTCACCGACAGTGTTTTATTCCTACCAATAAATACAAATGTGTATAGTGTTAGCGTGTTGTCTTTGGATGTAACATGCTTTTTGAGACAAAGAAATGCAATGGTGTAATGAGGGTTGCGATGTCTTCTTGTCCCATGTCTCTGTTAACTGTATGTAATTAATGTTCTGCAGGGTTCTCTGTGTACCAGGTCAGTGTGTAATTATGATTTATGATACAGATAGAACTGCTGTCTGGCTATAATTACTGTGTACTGGAGGTCCAATGTGGGCTTTACATTGGATATATGTGAAGTGTGTGTATATATGCATGTGTGAGAAAGAGAGAGTGTGCTTGGATGTCAAAATGTCTTTCCCCTTAATGAATAACAAACAAACCCTATAACTTTACAATCCTCCATGAGACTAAAAATACATTATTTTAATGCCAAATGCAACAATCGATTCCAGTGTTACCAAGTAGTGCAAAGTAACTAAGTAGATTTACTCAAGTACTTTAAGTACAGTTTTGAGAGACTTGTACTTTACAACCCAACTACTATTCAGAGCTAAATGTTGCACTTTTACTCCACTACATGTATGTAATCCCTTTAGTTTCTTTACAGATCTGGATTAATGATGGTAAATATAACCAGCCCTTAAATCAGACTTTAGTTCACCTGGAGTAAATCCAGCAGCTACCCTGCAGTATACAAAGCCATTCAAACTAGCTGCACCTTTACCAGCT
Organism: Eleginops maclovinus; assembly: GCF_036324505.1. NCBI lineage: Eukaryota > Metazoa > Chordata > Actinopteri > Perciformes > Eleginopidae > Eleginops > Eleginops maclovinus. Next base: position 25,816,178 of record NC_086350.1, read on the forward strand.
CTGAGAACACTTTAATGATCAATCATTATAAAACATATCAGAGATATTATTCTGAAATGGACCAATCAAACAATGACTGCTTTTACTGTCGCTACTTTAAGTACATTTAGATGAGAGTACTTTCTACTTTCACTGGAGGAACATTTTGAATACTTTTACTGTGACAGAGTATTCCTACACTCTGGTACTTCTACTTTATTTGAGTAAATGTACTCATACTACACTGTAAAATACTCCATTATAAGTAAAAGTGCTGCGTTAAGAATGATACTGAAGTAAGGTATTTAAGAATCATAAACACTTACTTAAAGTATAAGGAGCATTCTCTCAATACCAAAAAGGAAAGCAGAAATCATCACCTCTGAAAAGCATAGAATAGAATAAGAATAACCTATTTTTAAAAATTGCTTCAAATACATTTTCTCTCAACCCACTCATTGTGCGTGATGTACTTAAATATATTTTCATTAAACATCATATTCCTTCCTACATTTTATTTCCTTTTGATCTGTAGTGGAATAGAAGTATAAAGTGGCACTAAAAGAAAATACAAGTACCTCAAATTTGTACTTAACTACAGTACAGAGTAAATGCACTTCCACCTCTGTATTTTTCATAGTGTGGGCAGCTGGGAGCACTAACTAACTGGAGTCCCCCCACTCCAGGCTTTAAAGAGCTCCTCAGGGAGGTGTTGCAGTAGATAGCTGTTACAATGTTACAGTGATTGCTTCTGAAGATGTCTTAGCTTTTCATTACATGACCATCTTTCAGTTTGAGATGGATTTAAAGAGCAACGATTTTATTGGAAGAGCTCTCCAGCAATCTTGAGAGCGGGAAGCTTTTTTTCATGAGGTCATAGTGGTCCCTTCAGCAGCTTTATTAACCACATCTTCCTATTCCTGAATGATACAAGTGGGGGGGGGGGACTGACTGAGCCCCTGGTTGAGTGGGTATGTATTCTGCAATATACCCTCCACCTTAAAAACACAGGAACTAGCTAATAAAAGTTAATCAATAAGAATAAAACAATGTAGATTATATAATCAGATTTGTTTACAGTTTCCAGAATCCATGATTAATTCATCCAGAAAATATTAAAATAAAGAATGGATACGCCAGACACAATCATGTAGTTCATCGACATTTCCAACAGAGATGTAAAATAACCTGGTGCCCTGTAAGTCACAATGCAGTGTCTTTTCATTTAAACACTCATTGAGCAACACATAATACAAAAGAGGAACTAGTGTACCAACGCAGTTTTATTTAGGAAGTCCGGTAATAAGAAATACAACCAAGATCTGAATTCATACTGCACATGTGCTAGTAGTTTTTCATCACAGTGCACAGACCATTTACATGCACACAAACCTACAGTATATAACACGCTGCAGGAAAGGAGAACCCCAAAAAGCTAAAATAAGACCTCTTTAAAGGCTTTCCACATCACTCACTCACTCACTCACTCACTCACTCACTCACTCACTCACTCACTCACTCACTCACTCACTCACTCACTCACTCAGAATGTTGACACTGCCCAAAGTATGTCCACTGAGATGGCGATCGACTATTTTTTGATTTGGCCGAAAGTCTTCATCTCTCCGCTTCTCGATGTCTCTGGCGTCAGTCGCATTGATTGTGTTGAAGGTTTTTACCCTGTGATTTTTGCTCATTATTTTGACTGCACATTGTTCTTCAGACAGCGATCTGATTACAGTGTGTGTCTGCGCACCGCCTCGCAACAAAGTGCTTCAAAACACCTTTTCATCTCCAAGAAAAGCTCCTCTCCGCCCCCGGCAAATAAACACATTTATTGACAGCGTAATCACTCAGGGCTCTCAGTCTGATGTGCGCACTAAGATTCTCACACACACTCTCACACACACACACACACACACACACACACACACACACACACACACACACAGCTAAGAGGCAGGTCAGAGGTCAGTTGGGAGTCATAAGGTCTATGATTGGATGTTTACAGAGAGGTGGGCGTCTCAAGTTGTCACCCCACTAAACATCGACCCAAAGAGACACCTTCATTAATGGAGAGATGGAGAGAGAGACACAGACAGACAGACAGACAGACAGACAGACTTTACTTTACAGATCTGGATTAATGATGGTAAATATAATCAGCCCTTAAATCAGACTTTAGTTCACCTGCAGTAAACTCAGCAGCTACCCTGCAGTATACAAAGCCATTCAAACTAGCTGCACCTTTACCAGCTCTGAGAACACTTTAATGATCAATAATTATAAAACATATCAGAGATATTATTCTGAAATGGACCAATCAAACAATGACTACTTTTACTGTCGCTACTTTAAGTACATTTAGATGAGAGTACTTTCTACTTTACTGGAGGAACATTTTGAATGCAGGACTTTTACTGTGACAGAGTATTCCTACACTCTGGTACTTCTACTTTACTCAAGTAGAAGATCTGTACTTTTTCCACCTCTCTATACTGTATCACCCTGTTTTCAAGCCATTGTTGATATATGTATGTGGGTCAAGCTCCGGACTTACCGGGTACACTCTGTGCTCAGACTGTTAGAGGACCTGATGAGTTTAATGTTTTCATGACTGATATAAACTAAGGACAGAAGGACAAAAATATAACCTAATTTGTTATGAATTGTTATCTTACTTAAAAGCTTAACATCAAAATCTTTACGTACTGTAAACAATGCACACAGTCTCAAGGGCTTTTTGGGTCATTAATAACTCTGGACAGAACCAGGCTAGGCTAACCCAGTCGTTACAGTAATCAGTAAAGCTCCAGATCTCCAGATCTTGGTTGCTGACAGGAAGAGACTAAACAGACTGGTTAAGAAGGCCAGCTCTGTCCTGGGGAGTCCTCTGGATACTGTGGAGGTGGTGGGGACAGGAGAATGGCAGCCAAGCTGTCCTCCCTGATGGACTACCTGTCCCACCCCTTCCAGGATACCCTGTCCGCACTGTGTAGCTCCTTCAGTGATAGGCTGCTGCACCGTTGGTGTCTCTGAGAGATACCGCAGGTCCGTCCTTCCTGCAGTGGTCAGACTGCACAACCAGCACAACAACACAAACAACAACAAAGACTACACTCCTGTTGTGCAATACTACTTATGTGCAATATATATATATATATATATATATACATACTGTAAATAGCTGTGCAATACAGTATATGCTTCCACTTTTTGTCGTGCTGTCACGTTTGCTGTGACACTGTTCATTTCCCCGCTGCAGGACTAATAAAGGATTTCTGATTCTGATTCATCAGGCTTTGGAAATGCTACCATATAGAGCGGTGCAGGACTCATCCCTGCTCCACTCTGTTCTTGGTAATGGGACCAATTCATCCCTTTTGGGTTTGAATATGGGATTTGTTGACAGAGGAAAAATATAGGATATCATCAGATTCATTTTTTGAAATTGATGCTGTAATTGATTCATAAGTATTAAAATATGACATTGTTCAAACAGCTTCAAAGGGCTTAGAGTTGCTCATATAGTAAGATTTATATATATTCTCAAAAGGAAAATCTTGGCAAAGATAGTGTCTGCTGGATGATGGCCGATCACCGCTGTTAACGTGTCATAGATGGGTGATGATGATGATGAGGAAGATGATGAGGAAGATGATGATGATGATGATGATGATGATAGAGACGGGGAATTAGTTTTCGATTAGCCACAGTGTCAGGTCAGGGTGTCACGTCCCACCTCTCTGTCTGTGCGACTGATCAATACCAACATCACACACACTATTAGCAACCCTACCTCTCCTTTCTCTCTCTCTCCCTCTGTCTGACACACAATTATCAACTCCTCCTCCTCCTCCTCCTCCCTTTCTTCGTACTCCACCAATCTAACAGTCTTTATTCTTCACTTTTCTATCACGTTCCTCTCATTTTAGATCACATTACTTGATCCTTTCTTTACAGCTCTCCTCCAGTATGTTCCTCACACTGTTCTCTTCAGTATCTCTATCCTGTTTTTATCTACTGTACCTAACATGCAGGGCAGTCCAGAGGAACTGACTGTGATGAAAGCTTGACAAACGTGTGTTAAAATGTTTCCACAGATGTAACTGATATGTGTGCGGTTCTAATTAACAGGCCTAACCGTGTCCATATTATGCACGTAAAATGAGCTACAGCTTACGGTGGTCCGGAAATTGTAAGATGACAACAGATGAATGCTTATGGAGGCAGTAGTCATAGAGGCTGCTGGTTTTAGTCTTTCTGGGGACAGGAACGATGGTGAAGTGTTTGAAACATGCGGGGACTACAGACTGCAGGAGTGACCTGTTGAAGATGTCTGTGAACACCTCTGCCATCTGAACTGCACACACTCTGAGAACACGGCCAGGGATGCCATCAGGTCCAGGGGCCGTGTGTGGATTAACCCTTTTGAAGGATTTGCATACATCTGCCCTGTTTAAAACAAAAGGGCAGGGATCCTTGGCCTTCTGTGTCACCCACACAGCCTGGCTGCTCTCAAACCGTGCATAAAAATAATTCAGCTCTGGGATGTTGTGGTGTTTAAATAAAAATGTTGTTTGTGTTTCGCTGAATACAGCTCCTGAGAAATTAGACCACTCCAAATGTGTCTTAAATCTTTACCTCTACATGTATGGCAGCCATTCCAGTGTGTGTTCAATTCCAAAACAGAGAATTGTTGTCATTCATTTATAGAATAAAATAAAATAAAAAATGATCATTTAACTCAAAGACGAAACTATAAATAGTAAAATTAGAGAAACTGATAATGCTGCAGTGGTCTCTTACATTTTTTCCAGGACTGTATGTTTGACATGGTGGGTGTAGCAGGGTGATCCAATATGCAACATATAGAAAGAATATAGATATAGAAAATATCTTTCATTTTATGTTTAATCCAGGCAAGTCAAGGCCAACAGAACCGAACTATACTTTACCTTACAACACAAACAACAAACAAACAGAGAAACTAATCAGAAAACCAGCAGAACTAATGAGGGGATGAGGTGCAGGTGTACAGGAAGTCAGGTGGTTGCATGGCTGATGGGGAACAGGGGAAACTAATAAATCCAGGACAGACAATCAAAACCAGCGGGAAAAACAATTGGGATCAGTTAGTGACATCCATTAACTGCATATACACAAGTGGGCGTAGTTGCCATGACGCATGAAAGTCTGTGGACTACGCTCTAAAGCATACAACTGGACTGTAAATCAAACAATTAACACCATGTGGTTTTGAAGAACACTTAAAAGTAGCAATTTTAAACATAAAAGTTTACTTAGGTAATGTTTACTTTATTTATCAAGTGAGAATCAGGTTCATCTGTTCATTGTCTTCTTTACAATCAGACTTCTTTTTGTAAAACTGGAGTTGCTGTACTTTAATATCGGCTACACTTTACAGATCCGGAGGGTGCCCATTGGCTACATCTTACATTGTGCTGAAGCAATATAAGAAAAGGAAAAATGAAGAGTTATTTTAGGATCATAGGGATCATTGAGGTATATATGTGTCTTAATGTCATGCTAAACCTATAGTCAATTGTTGTTCTCCAGAGGAAGAACCATACAATTCTGAATCACATTGGCTTTCTTAGTGAGCGCCACCCGCAGGAAATATGCTAACCTTTGACACAGAGTATCGCATAATAAAACTGGATGTTAACCTTAAACATTTCTGAGCTTGTCTATGCTTCCAAGGGGATAAACCCATTTTATTTTAATTACCTCATTACATTTTGTACATTCCCACCCACAGGCTAAGGATATTAGCATGCTCAGTGTGTGTGTTCTGTCAATACTAATGGGTTGTTGATTGTATTGGCTCTTTAGCCTCTGGACACTGTTATGGTTTTTGACTTTTCATCTTATTTGATTTTCAGAGTCTGACTGCACAGCACTGGTTTTACACTCACTGTCGCTAAAACTTTCTCATCTCCAGAGCTCATTGTATCCGTGTCACCAGACATGGATTCACAGGTCATTTAACTTTAGATATTTATGATGTGGCTTGTCACACAGATGACCAGTCATTACTGAGAAGGTCACACACACAGCTCATATTCAAAACGGGGTCTGCTTTCAGTGTGTGCTCATTAAACTTAAACATAAGTGGTCTGTAAAACACTTTAAGCTTTCTCACTGGAGAGGCTGTAGAGCTCTGCTGTGGGCGGGTCCACTACAAGAAGGAAGTCATGTGACCTGGCCCGTCATGTAACCTTTTCAGATCGCCATGACTTTCAGACTGGTAAATGTATACTTAGGTTGTACAGGGACAGTGCGGAAAGCCCTACACTCCCATGTGAATATGTGAGATGGATTGATACACTATGGTAGTGAATAGGCTTGTAGCTATCCTTACAGATACTCCATTCACAGCATGGCAACTACTACTCTGGTAGGGGGTTCTCTTGAAAACAAACAACAGTTTTTTGTAACCAAAGCTCACTGTATCATTGAGGTCTAGCAAAGCTGCTGAGTACATTTTTCTTCTTTAAACCTAAACGTTACCTAAGCTAATGCTGTTTACCACACATCTTGATACATTACTTCCTCCATTCATGCATCAGTCAAATAGTGTGGGTGAAAAGCAATTGGAACATGTTATATTGAATGCTTGTAGCAGACCTCGTCAAAACACTCCTTATTGAATAATTAGCAGGCAAAAACCCAATTTGTAAAGGTCCGCTGTTATGCAAAATGCACTTTTTAATGTCTTTAATAAATACATATGTGCCCCCTGTGTGGGACTCAGAAAGCGTCAGCAGAAAAGGATGTCTCTCTTTCCTGATCCAATTATGTGAAAGCCCCCCAAAAAATGGGTGAGTTTCTAAAATTAATCTTTGACGTCTTTTGTGGGTTGTACGGCATTAGCAACAAACCACCTTCTGGTCCACCAGTTTCAGCAGGATGTCTAAGAAGACTAGACAGAAACGTCCAGCTGCATGTGCAAAGTTCAACTTCAGGGTCGGATTCAGGATTATAAATGAACCCTTGCACCGCTGAGTTTCTGCCAGTGGACATTGTGAATGGAGAGAGCCAAAAACACTTCGGCAAGGGGGCGTGGCCAGCAGCAGCTCATTTGCATTTAAAGCTACAGACACAGCATCAGCACTTTTGGAATAGGACTGAAACAGAGGGGTTTATGGCATGCTATCATTCATGATCTGTTTGGTATTTTGAGCAAAAACATTTCACAGACATGTTTTGTATAGATCTGAGACCTATAATATATTAAATAATACGTGACCTTTAAAGTTTTGATTTGGTGAGGTTCTATATTTTTCTTCTTGGGAACTATTTGCATGTGCAGATTCAAACCACAACTAAAAATATCCTAATATTCACAACAAGCACCGTCTGTGTACTTAAGCATAGTATATCTTATAGCTTTATGCCATAGAGCTCTATCGTTCATCAAAAATTGGGGCAAAATTGAAATGTAGTATCTCCAATAACAGATTCATTAGGCTGATGTCGTAGTAGCATTCATCCTTAAAAATTATATTTAGAGGATTTAATAAAGAATCTCAGCCATCACACCTGGAAATTATTGATAAAACCTTACCTGCTAGTGTGAACCAACTAAATCTCAGAAAAATATACACCGTCTGGAGTATTCCAAGACAGCCGATGGTAAATGAATTCCATTTGCACCCTTTTCAAATGCTATCAATTCATTGAATGGCCATTTTTAGTTGTTAGGAGAGCCGTTATAATGCTTAGGCAAGGCAAATGTACCTAACAGCATGTTGCCAAAGTTAAAGTAAAAAAGATAAGAAACTGAATCATTGTGTTATTTGTTAGTTTTTCATTCAGACAAACTGCGATTTACTTGGTGAATGCTAGTTAAATTACATTAGATATACCTTATTGATCCTAAATAGGTTTTTTATGTCTTTATGCAGTTTGTTAAGAGGCATTACTCAAGTTAAAATTATTAAAAAGAATACAATCTGAATTGAGTTAAAATAGAAAATAAACAAACATGAAAACATAAACAGTGGAAAATATGCCAATATACAGCTCCGAAAAAATGAAGACCACTCCAAATTTTTCTTATCTCTTACATGTATGGCAGCCAGTCCAGTGTCTGTTGAATTCCAACACAGAGAAAATTGTCAGTAGTTTATAGAATACAATAAAATAAAATGAAAAAGAATTTAACTCAAGGACAAACCTATAAATAATAAAACCAGAGACAAAGTATAATGCTGAAGTGGTCTTTTAATTTTTCAGCGGCTGTATCTTTCGTTGTTGCTCTTTACATTTTTTTTGGCCTTCTTCTGTTTATATCCATGATGATTTAAGGGAGAAAATATTAAGAGCCTTTGAGCCAGGGAGCATCAGGCCCCCACCCATATCTATGAGACTGGTAACACCAGGAGCTGGTGTGCTTCTGCATTGTCCAAACACTTTGTCTTCTGAGGATTTCTTTAAAAAAGAAACATATGAAAGATATTTATATTTGTATTTATGATTTGACATGAGTTTGGTGTGGGCTGACGATGCTTGATGTGTGAATCTCTGACAGGGTTCTGATATCAGTCCATTCGTGCTTCCAGAAAAGACAAACAAGAGACAAAATGCTTTGCTGACACAGTGCAACCCATGTGATGGAGAAAGAAATTGGACCATGAATAAGCATGAATAAACACTAAAAGAAAAGAAACATAGATAATATTATTTAGATAACCACTTTGGGTCAGTGCCATTATTTTAAGAAAGATTTGCAGAGATGTGCATCAGGCGGAAACAACACATTGGTAACCAAAGACCCTTTGGGAATAACCCAAAATATAATAAATACAAAGTAAAATATAGAGACAGAATGAGGAGAGACACAGACCATAGGAATATCTGCAGAGGCAGAGAGTGTGAGAGTAAATGAAGAATGAAATAAGCTCATTAGCTAAAAGGCTCCTCTCTCACCTCCTGCTGTGACACGTGGATGTGTGTGTTTGTGTGTGTGTCCAAAGGCTTGCATTCAAAAGGACAAAGAGCCTTGTCAAGTCAACATGCAGCCAGTCAAGCAAACAGTACAGGTCACACACACACACACACACACACACACACACACACACACACACACACACACACACACACACACACTGCATGTTTGGACAGTTGTATTGTGTGAGGGTACTGATGCTTTTTCCAAGTCATTTAGCTTCAGATAGTGTTAGGCTGTCCAATGATTACCATTCTGTTTGAAATACAAACAGACAGACAAAGAGACTGAGACACTGAAGATGAGTTTTTTGTTGTGAATTACTTTTACCATTTCATTTTTATAGTGATTGCAAACACAGTGTGTGCATCAGTGCACACACGTGTGTTGAAAGTTTAGATTTGTTTAATAAAGTTTAAATGTTATGTTCAAAAAAGTGACACACACAGCTGGGACCGGTTTCATAGTTGTAAGTGTTTGGTCAGTATGTTGGAAATGACTAAATTAGCCAAATTAGCTAGCTTACAGCAGATCTTCCGTTACATCAGAAGGAATCATTTGATCACATCATAAAAACATTTGAACAGTGAGTTGTCCAACTTTATAATCCCTGAACGTCAACAAGCGCTCTGCTCCCAGCTGTGCACGCCTCACTTTTTAGTGTCCCCGTTTCCATTATGTTTTGAGTTTCTTGCTGGGTTTTTCTTTACATTTCTAAAGGCTGTACATGTGTTGTCAAGTTGGTGATATTTTTTTATTAGCACGTGTTTTGGCACATTTGTGTTTTGTAGGAAGTTTACACCTGTTTACCACCAACAACAACAGAAAAATGTAAACGTAACAATATCATTTTTACATGTCAGGTAACTACAGCGAACTCAGAACCACATGTTTCCCATGCTGTGTATCAATTTGGATACTGTTCACAGTGCAGTAAGAACTACACACTTCGAGCACTGTGAGCACTTGAGCAGTGTGTGAATCTTTGTGAATCACATGGCTGTTGTACCATAATTCGAAGTGATTAACGCCACTGTTAGCTAGCTAGTTAGCTTCCTTCTCGTTCGCCTCAGCATAACATCATTACGGACTGTTCACTCAACCCAATTAGATTAACAGTGACTTCTTTGAGACAAAAGTGTAGTGGTACATTTATTAAATTGTTTAAAAAAACACAACTATAACTTTTTTTGTACAGTGCTGTTCAGCAACCACAGTCATGGGCTAGTCCCGCAACCTCACTAACTTAGCCAAGATGTCGATTGTTAAGTGGGATAAATGTTCGGTCTTCAACACTCAACTCTTTCTGTTATATTGTACAGTATGTACGGAGGTATGCAAATCGACATACAGCAACAGGCCTTAATATGACAAGTCAAAGGTTGTGTTTGACATTTATTAATAATAAAAAATCTGTACACTCAGTTCATACTGTATGAACACATACAAGTCTATGGAAACTGAATTTACTCCTGAATTTTACAATCCATTATTTATTTTTTGTCAGGTGGACAGACTGCACACACACACACACACACACACACACACACACACACACACACACACACACACGCCTGCTGTTCCTTATGTGTCCAGGAGGTGATAGTATGAGTCCAGCAATGTCTTTCCTGAGCCATTATTGTATCCTTACAGCTTTAAATGAATGAACTGCTGTTATACTTTCTTTTGTTCTTTCTTTCTTGACAAAGGCTCCTCTCTCCTCTGTCTCTTTTCTGGGAGCTGTCATGGTGAATATTCACTTTGGTTATTGAAGCGGACAAATGACACCTTTTAAAGCTGTGAGGTGTGTGCGTGTTTGTGTGTCAGATGTATGTGCGGCAACGGTTTCATAAAGTGAAAATTCCATTTTTGTAGCGGCAGTCTGGGGAGAATATCGTTTACAGTTCATTAGCCCTGTGTGTGTGTGGAGAGAAAGTGGAGACAATGACTTTATCAATGTGTGTGTGTGTGTGTGTGTGTGTGTGTGTGTGTGTGTGTGTGTGTGTGTGTGTGTGTGTGTGTGTGTGTGTGTGTGTGTGTGTGTGTGTGTGTGTCAGATCACTTGAACTGTCAGAAAGTTTGTGTGATTAAAAACACTGCTTCTCTCATTTGGTAAGAAATGGTCGCTTCATTTGTTTTGTGAGAATGTAAACAGAACGAACTGTACTCAATGTGTCATACAGTTTGTGCCAACACCATCTATAAAGTCATCAGAGACAGGAATTAAGGGAGTTTAAGTTACTTTTACATTTTTTCTTGTTACTACCAAATATATGATACGACTTTAGCAAGGAACCTTATAGTTTTTGGACATACCAATTTATCAAAATATCACAGGTGTGTTGCTCAAATAAAACATTCTCATTTTAACATGATAAGTTTGTTTGTTGTTGAAACTAGACTTAAATATTGTATTAAAATGAGAAAAATAATCCAAGTGTTTTGATTCAGTTTAAGTACTGTTTGAAAGGATCCTGAATTATGGCTTTTTGAAATAGTTTTGCCACTAATTTATCTTTCAACGATCTCTAAAGGTAAACTCTTTTTTCCTCCTTGGGCGACCTGATAGAAGGTCTCCATTGCAATGATTTCACCAAGACATTTCACAATCAAGTTAACTAAGTAAAACACCTGTGGCTGAAGTGGGGGGTTTCAGGGTCTCTGAACCATGAACAGCTTCTGGTGCTGCAACAGGTTTAACAGTATTAGATGCTGGAATTGCCTTAATGGCAGATCTAATGAATCAGTGAGATATCGTAACAGCTACATGCCAGTTCTGGGTTATTAAACAGGCCAATATTGCATTAAAAAAAAAGAAGAAGAAGAAGAAGAAAAAACAAGCCAATCAAGTGAATACTTAGAGTCTAGTATAAATAATCTGTATTACTTATAAATTCTACTGTACAACCAACATATTTTATGAATGGATTTTATTCCGCAATCAAAGAATAGTTTAGGAAACAGTCAGTCCCTCCAGTTGTTAGATGCTTTTTATGCAAAGCGACTTACATACTTTCATGAATGTTGGATAGGAGCAACGTGGGGTGAAGTGTCTTGCCCAGGGACACAACGACATGCTGCCTGCAATGGGGATGGAACCAGTGCTCCCCTGATCCGAAGATCAGCGCACTATTCCACTGAGCCACAGCCTCCCCAACATCCGACAGTTTCAATATAAAACCTGGAATACTTTTTACCATGCTACAAGGTGTATATGCATAGAAACAGTAGATACTGCTTCAGTGAATAGGACCAACCTTGGACTCGACAACAGGACCTTTTTGTAGTCCCTTCAGGCCATTTGACCCAACTATGAGACGGAAATCTATCATAATGCTATCAAGATTTAAAGTCAACGAACAGTTGATATATATTATAATTTAACAGTAGACTATGTCTGGTTAATGGGTCAATAGAACCAGAATCAGAATACTTTAGGAATCCCAGGTAAACTGAGTTTCATGACAGTTGCTTCAATTGAGAATACAAAAAAGAAGATATAAAATAGAAAAATGTTTTATATATTTATACAAACATATTAAGTAAAAGTGAGAATGTGCAATAGATTTTTTTTTAATAAACAAAAAATATTAAAATAAACACAAAAAAAATAGTTATACCAAAACTAAGAAGTTAAGGTTAAATGTCCAATAAAAGATCAAAATAAAATGAATGAAAAGGAAGTTAAGTAGGAATGTGCAATAAACCTAAATAAAAAAGTAGTTAAAGAATGTTAAAAATGTGAACATTATACTACAATACATAACAAGTAATAATAAGATAGGAATGCTAAATTGCACAGCTGTAGAGTCAATTTACCAGTATTAAATACTTCAGTTAAACAGCTGAAAGGAAATTACAGTAGTTATTTTAGAGCTGAGATGTTATCTGCCACGCTTCTTCTTATACGCTTCTAAAATCCCTAATATAAGCAGTAAATAATAAACGTGTTCTTAATGTTAGGATACTTAGAATAGAAGTAAGGAAATAGACACAGGATGATTTCTGATCCACTTCACAGCACACATTGATTAAACGTCAAATGGACATTTTCCACGGCTCGGCTCTGTCATTGTTATTATGATGTGAAGGCGGGTCATTCACTCAAAGTAACAATAGTGAAGTCAGATAAATAGATAGAAAATTGGAAACAAACTTTATTTACTGGAGCTTCTATTAGGGACAGATTCATAATTAGAGACACTGTGAAGTCCCCTCACAGTGATGAGACAACCGAGCAGAAAATTACCGGTCTCCGGAGCAGGACGCAATAATCTGCTGGCTGACAAGAGCTCCATGAGCTGGTTTGGAGTCCAACAAGGTACACTAAATTTGAACAGAGAAAGATGGGGCCTCAGCATTATAATCAGAATAAAGTGAGATCTGTTGTAGTTTTGTTAGGGGCTGAATGTAGTGGTGAGGTTTGTTATGTTGAGAGGAAATATATATATCATTTTTTTAAAAACTGCAATGTATTAGTCTATTTGCCAGCATAGTGAACATGGAAATGTTGAGTACAGCAAAGTTTTATGATAGAAATGTATAGTACGGGTCCCCTGCACATCATTTAATCCTGAAAATGTCAGAAATGGACTCATCCTCAATAACACCCAAAACCACTCCAAAATTGACTATTGTCTGCATAGGATATAATGCTCATTAATGCTATTTACAAAACTTGTGCTAATCATGCCCAACCTACGGTATGCAGGTTAGCATCCAGCAGTTTCTATGTAATTCTAGATAACACACGCCTGTAATCTCAGGAAAAAAAGAATGAAATTACGAATAAGATTTTGTCTTTATATATCTGATATTTTCCCAATTCCAATGTTGAAAACTGTATGTCTATCACTTTATCTCTCACAAAAAACGATTGGATTCCTGCCACGCTTTATTTATAAGAGATGGAAATCGCATAATGTACTGTGCAGTCCATAGATAAAATAACAGCAACTTGTGTATTTAAAGAATAATCCAGATAATACAATTATAACATATATTGAACATGAGAAAGATACAGGAGACTGTCTTAAACCCTCCAGGTGTGCTAACAATAAATACAGTACATGGGACCACAGAGACAGGCACAGCTGCAGTTTATGAATGAGACGCAGACATTTATTCAAAACTCTGGTGATGACGCCCCGGACACTGAATGAGTAAAGTAACACACAGTTTAAGAGGACACAAGTGACAAATAGAGACAGAGATCCCCAACAGTGTAAGCCAAAACAGGGTGACTAGGGGCTGGGCCAAGGCAAACCTCAGCCCTGACTATAAGCTTCATCATAAAGCACTCCATGGTCAGACATGATAGAGAGTCCGCAAAATGACATACACACTAAATGATGTCCCAAAATAATTTGGAAATCATTTAACCTGATTCAAGAGTTGTTGTATTTAATTGTGCTGCTACAGTTTATTTGGGTTTGCTAGTGTTGACGGTCACTACCTTAAACAAGCTGCCATCGTTCCAGACACTGTTACTGACCTACTGTGAAGGGATCCCACCCTTGCTACATACAAAAACACGCCTGTTTGCTGTCATGGCTCCAAAACGATGGAAAAGTCTCCCTGTTGATATCAGGACAGCAGAATGTCTACACGTCTTTCGTCACAGAACAGAAACCAACCTGTTGCCACTGCAATGCCCATGCACTTACAATGGTTTGGCTGATTTAAAGGTCCCCTATTATGCAAAATGCACTTTTTGCTGTCTTTTATACATAAATATGTGTCCCCGATGTGTAAGGAGACTCACAAAGTGTCAGAAAATACAACCCTCTCTCTTTGTCCCTCCTTACCCACATCTCTAAAAATGGGGGTACAAACAAGCTGATCTAGATTTGCCATTCTTGTGACATAATGAGGAAAATGTGGGCTGGCTTTACATTGAACTCCTGGTAATGTCCCGCCCACGTCCCAAAGGGGCGTGACCAGCAGCAGCTAGTTCATTTAAAGCTACAGAATCAGCACTTCAGGAACAGGGCTGAGATAGAGGGGGATGAGGCATGCTGCAATGGGGGATCTGTTTGCTATTTTGAGCAAAACACTTCAGAGACAAGTTTTGTATAGGTTTATGGCCCTACAATATATAATTTAAATATAGCACAATAGGAGATCTGTAAAGCAAATGTACCTGCAGTTTTCTCTTTGTTCTGAGTTTGTATCTTCATGGCTTATTGCACTTCTAAAAAGTCACTTTGGATAAGTGCATCATTTAAAGGAACATCTATTGTAATGTTCTAAAAAATACCGTATGTGGTGTCCATAGATTAGTCTATAACGTTAGTGCGTATGGAGGTGGTCATGGTGCTGCCCCTTCTCGGTGGGAGTAGGTCTTAAGAGTCTTAAGATACTTTTTGTTCCAGCCTGTTGTGGTTGTCTGTTTAGAGCAACAAATCTTGAAATCGACCAGGCAAAGTATTAAACAGACAGGCCATTTGACATCCTCCGCCCGTTAGTAGACCGGTGAAGTGGATCATAACAATGGATTTCATTTAATCACACACACCCATGCACAGCTTTTATATGATTTATTCAAACATTTAAATTGTTCAGAGTTTCCATGCAGTGGTTGAACACCAGCAGTCTGTAAGTTGTTTCTTCTTGTTTGAGTTTGTATGAACTTCAGCTCCATTTGAGTTCACAAACACATACAATCAAGACAGGGTACGCTTCAACACACACACACTCAAAATTAATTCACTGCATGCATGAACACATGCCCCACACTTATGCTTCAGCACACACACTGACACATTCATAACACTATCACTCCGCTGCTGAAGAACACACACATGCCAATACATACAAAAAGACAAACACACACACAAAGACAATACTTTATATACACACTTACGTACACAGTGATATTACAGAAATATACTCAATGACGTTATAGGGACAGAAATACAACAATGCTTTATTTGCAGAGGGAAATAAACACTGGCAGGGTTCAGGTCAAAGTGTTTGGGGTTGTGTTTTCAGAAATCCAATGCATACAATTAAGCTCCATATTACATGTCACAGCTATAGGATCTTTAATGAGGCATTACAATCCTGAAGATAAGACAGTTCAAAGCATGTGAATCCATAACTACAGTAAAACCAACACAGTCTTTGCCAAGATTTTGAAAATGTTAGGTATCACTCACACTCACTGTAAACAACATTCATGCTACAGTAAAAAGTATTAAAGCTACCTACATTTGCCCTGAACAGCTTTTGGTAAAGTATGTACAGTAACACACTGTGTACTCCGTATTTGCCTGTACTTAGTAAACAGTAAAAATCATAGTATATCAACAGCAGTAATATGGCCTTTGTAATGGCTAATCAAAAAATAAACGTAATTCAAACTGATCTGCTGCTGGGGCACCAGAAAGCGAATCTTATGCAGTTAAAATAATGTCCAATGTCTAGGCAAGCATATCGTTTTTCTCTTTTCTGTGGCCTCTCCTGCTGGTTTTTGGTAAAATAAAAAAAAGGTATGCTTATCTGGTAACAATCCCACCACCACCTGTGTCCAATACACTAATTACAGGGTGCCCAACTAACCCAGTGCCCAACACCTCCTTCAAAATAAAAGCATAAAGAATTACTGAAACTAAAGTAAGTATGATAAATAATGATTTATATAATACAAACAAAAACAGCTAACAAATATTGAATTACTACATAACATAAACCCTTCTATAGCTCTAACAGACAAAACTCAGAGAGACACAGGGAGAGCTGGAACTTTGATGGCAAACACTGAAGGTTTATTCTGAAGTTACGGCCGGAGAATTGACAAGACATTTGCTGCAAGCCACGAGATGACACAGCGGTTGCCCGACCAATTCTGAAGATTTCTCACCCCGGTCCCATGTTCAGCTGGTTCTGAGAGAATGACATACTGCATAAGAAGATAAAACGGACAAGTAAGGGATACGCAGGGGGATCTTGATCAACTTCAGGGGTGTTCTTTCCCCCATAATGAGCGCCTCGCTGTACATTATCCCGCTTGTTACACGACCAGATACTAAACAAACTAATGACACCACTCCCAATATTAATGAAATAATTGTATTGACTCAATAAATGATTGTATTCAGAGCCGGTTCAGACCTCCATGGGGCCCTAGGCAAAATTCTGCTTAGGGGCCCTCTTAACTGAACAGTCGCACCTGACACCCAGTGCTTCCACACATCCCACCTTTAAACATATTGCACTAGTGTCGCCACCTGTTAGTCTAACTCAAAATCAATACAGACCAAATCAAATCGAACTAAATGTGTAACAAATTACTCACCATTAAAAGTGTCCTTTTCTGCACTTTCTGGATGCAAAATCATCAATAATGTCATCATCGATATTTGCTTCCCCACATCATGGTTGATGCTCATGATGGCCAAACCACTCAGACGTTCCTGGGACATGGAAGATCTCAGATAGTTTTTGATCATTTTTAACTTGCTGAAGTTCCTCTCGGCTGAGGCAACTGTCATAGGCAGAGTGACAGCAATTCTCAGGGCTATCCAAAGGTTAGGATAGAGTTCCTCCAGATTTTTCTCACAAAGGAAAGAAAGCAGCTCAAAGGCAGTCATATTAACTGATGGTAGGTCAGGTAAATTCTTGATTTCGTTTGCCAGATCAACTCCACTGATGTCACAGTCTTGGTTGAAGGTCAGAGTTTTCTCAAGTTCCATACACTGAGCCTTTAAGGAGTCACTGGACATCTGACATGCAGTGCTGAAGTTCAGCACTACTCCATATTTAGTCTTCACCTGGTTCAGAGTTTCAAATCGTTCATCAATGGATGCTATTGTGGAGTCAACCACAATGTTGAAGAAGTTGACCTCAAGATTCCGCAGTGCATCAGCCACTGGCTCATCAGGTGCTTCGTAGCTAAAATGCTTTTTGCTGGTTCTCAGCCTCTTGTCCTTCAAAACAGCTTCCACATTAATTTCCTGACAAATGCTTCTGGCTGTTGTCTGGGCATCTGAGAATCTAGTGTCCCGGTATTGAGTGAGAGAGGCTTTTGCATTTGAGATTAACTGCACAGCTACGTCAAACTGCATTGAAGCAGATTGGGGGAGCTTGTTCATTGTATTTGTTTAAATCTTACACCATAATATTTTCCTTAATCTTTTCACCATTTGACAGCCGTCTCTGTAATAATCCTGGATGGAACCCTCTTCTGGACTTGTCTTTGGGGTAAGAAAAATCCACTGCTGGCTTGAATGGACCTCTGCGCACTAACTCAGTCCGCATACAGTCCGTTAAGACTGGGGGCCAGTCTGCTGGATCATTTGGTGGAACAGACTGTTGCTTTAGGGTCTGGGCTAGCTTCTGATGCTTGCTGTACACACGTACTTAACAGTGGCTGTACTGGACCTGTGCTGCTGCTGGTTGAAGGTGGCTCATCTGTGCCTGTCTTATCTGGGTCTGTCCCTCCACTGGCTGACTGACTGGACTCTGTGCTGCTTGTTAGGAACTTAAGCATAGCACCTGTAAAATAAAGATCAGGCTACCATTAATTCAGCTCCATCAAATTGACTGCACTTGTTTTACCTTCATATACTTAAAATGTAGGTGATTTAGATTATTATTTAGCACCATTGTCATAATATTTCACGAGTTTTATTTATTCACTATCTGCATCTATATTTGCCTGTGGGCTATCCAAGCAAACAAAATTCAATCTTAGTAAATATTTATCCATTACTTTCCATGTTGTATAAGTGCAGTTGTAACTACACTCAGAGCGATTGATATAACACTTCAATTACAGAAGCTAGCAAGACGCACACGGAGACAGTCCGGGGTTCACCCAGGGCTCACCGCCCTGTTATGTAGGTCAAACACGGACTAGCCCCGTCCCTCCCACTCTCCCAGCCGGAGAGGAGAATTACCTGACTGCTGTTGCTGCTGTTCATCTTCATGCACTTTCTTTTTTCTCTTTTCACTCCCCGAGGGATAACTCCGCTTCATCTTGCTGATGCCGTTGATGCACGTGCATCACTGGCAATCTGACGTGCGCGAGCAGCGCGACGGATGGTCACGTCGTCACGTTTTTAGTTTAGTTTTTTCCCACGGGGCCTCTATGAGTTTGCGGGGCCCTACGCAACGTGCGTAGTGTGCGTATTGGGTGAACCGGTACTGATTGTATTTGTTCCGCTAAGAAAAACAAAACTCCGTTCCAAGGCGCACCAACGGCTGGAACTGAGACAACAACAACTTTTCGGCAGCACTGATCGAGGTTTCCTGTAACTGTTCGAGTCTGTTCACAGTTTCTGATCCACTAACAAGTCCTTAAACCCTGCAGAGCCCAGACCGTGTTCCTGTTAGTGTTTACTTCCTGTTAGTGTTTACTTCCTGTCTGTCTTCTGGGGATTTATCTGACGTCCAGCACTCCTTCTTTTAACATCTTTTCCTTTCTCTTTCTTGATTCTCCTTAACAACGGTCAATATAGTTCTTGAGCGCGGTCTGTACTACTGGATTAACAATGTGTCACATGTTCTGAATTGAGCAATCAGAATCAAGTATTCAACTAAGCCATGTAATAAAGCACTATAAAACCTCTATCAGCTGATGGTAACAGGCAGGAATAGGGAGACAAAACACTGAGAGCACAGCAGCCCAAGATTGCAGGCCTGTGCTCAGTGAGGGCAGAAGAGACTCGGTCAAAGTTATGAGCCGAGGAAAATATTTCCCCAATAGACCAGTAACAACCATCACTAGCTATACCTGTAGATAATGTTCCGCACTCGTTCATTAGCAGTGGTGAAAACAGAGGAAAGGCATTTTGCTGAAGCATGCACCAGTTTCTTGAAGTTGCAAAGGATTGCGTGATAGTGGCAGAGGCACAACTGTAGAACAGATAGAGCTGCAGGAAAATTGTCAGACTTCATGCCGAAATCTCTGAAGTTGTTATAATAAAGAAAAAAAATCTCTGCATTCTCTTACCATGCATTTATTTAATACAACACCACATTTGTATTTGTTTTATCTTCCCCAAAATACAAGCTAACACTGCTATTTTAAAACGTGTGATTCATTATGACACAGATTATTATTTTTTATGTTTAACAACAGTAAAACTATATTAAAACATATATATTACACAGTCAAATCCTCCATATTTGAAAAACAATGTGTTTTACTTCAAACTTATTTTTAAACCCTTCTTTATTCTGACTAACAAGTAGCCCTTCTGCGTAAGAGTGAGACAAATGGATATTTTGTAAGGGAAGTCTTCCTTTAAGGAGTCTTTAGCTGATTCTGGTTAGGGTTCAAATATGTATAAATTATTATCAGATGCTTTAAGATTGTGTGTGATTCCTTGTTAATAAGGGTAAGCCCTTTCAGCTCTCACTAAGCCCTAATACAGTTTAGCTCCGACAAGCTGGTTGAGTCTATGCAGCAGGAAATGGCCAACCTGGCATGGAGCCTGCCAGAGAGCGTTCCATGTTTTTTTTAGGAATGACTGGATCATACCACAGCAATTAAAGTAAACCTTTCTGTTTTATTTATTGTACAAAGCGTACAATTACGTACGTATTTTGGATATACTTTTTAACTGCAACACTTAAGGGGGAAATGTTTACAATGGGAAGGATAACTGTTAGAAAACCTGCTAAAACAGTTGGCAGACTTTTTTGAAGTCACCCAAGCTTATTCAGGGAGCATCTGCCTGGGAACTTCTGTTGACCAGCTGTGTTTCTCTGGCTCAGATACAGTGTGACACACACACACACACACACACACACACACACACACACACACACACACACACACACACACACACACACACACACACACACACACACAGACAGCCTCTTGCTGGTTCAGCAGTTTAAATCAGTGAAGTGTTTCAGAGCACAGCAAGATGCGACCCATCATCAATCACACACACACACACACACACACACACACACACTCCTTGACAACTGTGTGTGTCACAAGGCCAATCGGGGAAGCAGGTGGTGGACAGACCGTCTGTGAGTGTGTGTGTGTGTGTGTGTGTTTAAAAGAGCTGTGTTGAAAGGATGAGATGGGTTATTTTTCCACCTCAGTGTGTTTACATGCGCTAGTAAGCTGCAGTCACCTGTATTTACAATATGTGTGGCAGGTTAAAGGCGCGTTGTGTGAAGTGGAGTGTGTTTGACAGTGCACAGTAGGGTTGGGGTTAGGGTTAGGGTTAGGCAGCACACAGCATCACTGAAGAGACTTGACTGTCCATTATCACAGTATAAGGTGTAACTGTGTCATTACTACTTTATTATGATTTAAAGCTGAAATAGCAGGGATTGTAGAAGAGAGTAGTTTAAAATACGTTAAAATTCCCCAGTGATAACAGCAGTCTTCAAAGTCGAGCAAGTTAAAGTCATTATTATTTATCTAGCCCGAGTACATCCCCATGAAGAATTGATCCGAGCTTCGGAATCCATTTATTCGTATTTAAGAAACGTTTTGTTTAAAATGAACTATGTTCTTAATTTTTAAACATTTTGATCCTCTACATCTGCATCCATCCATCTGCTTCTCACTGCTTATCTGGAGTTGGGCGGCAGGCAAAGCATTTCCAGCCCCAAACTTCCCTTTCTCTGGTAACATTAACCAGCTCTGCTCCCAGGCCAGCATGGAGATACAGTACCTCCCCTCCACCTGGTCCTCGGTCTGCCCCTCGGACTCCTCCCAGCTGGATGTACCTGGAACACCTCCCTATGGAGACGGCCATGTTGCATACTTACCAGCTGCCAGAACCACATAAACTGACTCCTTTCTATGCGAAGGAGCAGCATCTCTACTTTATGTCCCTCTAGGAGGACTGAATGTATCACCTAATCCCTAAGGGAGATGCCAGCCACCCTTCACATAAAACAGATTTGAGCCGCTTGTATTTGTGATTTTGTTATGTCGGACTTGATCCATCCTTCCTGACCATAGGGACCTCTTTCAGCAGGATGGTGCACCCTGCCTTCCTGCAAAAGATTTTTTTTTTCAAGCAAACCAAAGTTGAGATAATTTAAAGGTCTCCTATTATGCTATATATGAACAATATATTGTAGGTCCATATCTATACAAAACATGTCTGTGAAGTGTTTTACTCAAAATACAAACAGATCCCCCATTGCAGCATGCCTCATCCCCCTCTATCTCAGCCCTGTTCCTGAAGTGCTGATTCTGTGACTGTAGCTTTAAATGAACTAGCTGCTGCTGGCCACGCCCTTTTGGAGCGTCATGATCTCTCCCCTGAAGAGAGTTTTCTACCGGGAGAAACTAGGCTCAACGCTGCCGTGATTAAACCCCATATTATGTTCCGAACCACATCCAGCATCATTTCTGAAACTCTTCTCAGTGTTTACCACTAGGACAGAGACATTATATGTATTATATAAACAACAACTCTAAGTTCCGCCTGCAGACATCCTGCTGAACACACACACACACACAGAGGGGATGCGGAGGGGATTCAGCTTGCGACTGTATATTGCGGACGATAGGTTGGGACGTGTCATGTTGACGGGACGTTGCCAGGAGTTCAATGTAAAGCCAGCCCACATTTTCGATATGATGTCATAACCAAAGCAACTCTGGATCTGCTCGTTTGTAAGTGGTAAGTGACACAAACTCACTCAGCCATCAACATTTTTTAAAATAAAACGTGATCCATCAGACCAGACCACCTTCTTCCATTGACCCCCCATGACCCTGTCACCGGTTCACCGGTCTTCTTTCCTTGGACTTTTAGTAGGTACTGACCGCTGCAGACCGGGAACCCCCCACAAGAGCTGCAGTTTTGGAGATGCTCTGACCCAGTCGTCTAGCTTTCGCAATTTGGCCCTTGTCAAAATCGCTCACATCCTTACGCTTGCCCATTTTTCCTGCTTCCAAAACATCAACTTTGAGGAAAAAGTGTTCCCTTGCTGCCTTACATACCCCCCCACTGACAGGGCCCATTCTAACGAGATTATCACTGTTCTTCACTTCACCTGTCAGTGGTCATAATGTTATGGATGATCGGTGTGATATAGTGATGTTATGGACGTAAACAAAAGAGTCCAATGGAGGCGTTTCAGGCAGGTGGGGTAGTGTGTGGGAGTGAAAGTGGTTGACTGGCTTACATGGAGATGAGTAGTAGTTTAAATTTGTATCGACATCCATAAAAACTTTTCAACTCGGTCACTTAAATAACTGGGACTAGCTGCATCTGATCCAATCAGTCAACATTACATTTTCAAGTGACAGGTCGAGAAGTGTTTTTGACGTGGGTGTTTAGTGTTTGTGTGTTAGAGACAATAACAGCAAATTCAGTTAATGAGAGCTCTTTATTTAGGTTTTTTTTAATCATTGCTGAGTATTATTTTAGGTAACACCTTTCTAATGAACATCTGTTCTCCGATTTGTGTGTGTATCCTTAAGTTGTCCGTATTTTTTTTTGTTATTGTCGTGTGCAGAGGAGGAAGCTGATGTGTGGGTCAGTGATTCTGTCACACTGAAGTCTTGTAACTGCTGCTAATATTCGGCTTGTTTATAATGTTTTTATTGTCTTTGGTAATTAACAACAGGTTTATGATCACAAACAGGTAGACGGGCCTGTGCGTGTGTGTGTGTGTGTGTGTGTGTGTGTGTGTGTGTGTGTGTGCGCTCTCATTGTCTCTAGTTGTTCTTTTCTGTCTTTAATGAGTCAGAGATTGCTGTTTGTATCATCGGTGTTGTTTCTTCAGCCCACACATTTCTAATGAACAGCTGCTCTATGTCTCAGAGTGCTAGCCAGTGCGCACACACACACACAAACACACACACACACACACACACACACACACACACACACACACACACACACACACACACACACACACACACATTTGGCAAGGTGCAAGCTATTTCTCAACACACCGTTGTTTTTTAACCTTATTCCCAATTTAAAAATACTAGACATATAGGATTTTAGTGCCAGTCAGGAGTCACCATTCCTGAAGACAAAGATTAAGGACAAGAAGAATTTGTAAAGATTTGCAACTTTTATACATTACTTAAATAAGTACTTCCACTTGCTATTTTGACTGCAGGAGTATGCCAAAGTACCCAGATGGTGCACTCTTAACGGTCAAAAGTATTAAACCCTGGACACTGCTCACCCTCAATGATCGACATCTTGGCTAATGGATTAAATTACAATGGCAATAAATTGTGTCAAAGCTTTGACTAGTGACCATGCAAAGACAGAGTCCCCATTTCTTCATCTAAATGTTGGCATCGGCCAGTGTGTGGCTGCCACAGTAGGGACCTGTGCGAGGCTGGAAATATCCGGCAGCTTGAAAGTGACCACAGGAGTCGGTAGCACATTGGCCAATACAGTACCACTGGGCAGATCCTTTCCCAAAATCATGACAACACATCAATTGGGAACTCAGAGCACAGTAACAGCAAGACTCAGAATCAGAATTCCTTTATTAATCCCGAAGCAGGGAAATGTACAGCTCATACCAGGTCCCAATCAGGCACCTCCTTCTCCATCCCCTGTATCAGGATAAAAAGGTAACACTTACTGCTTTTTTAACAGTATTTTGAGTATATTCTACATATCAAATATGTTAATCTTTCATGTATTTAGACATACAGTAGCTGTTAATTTAAATATAGTATAGCACTCTGTTTCTTAGAACATCAACATGTTTTCTAGCGTTGAGCGCCAGATTGGATAAACTAACGCACCCCTTCAAGTACAAGCCTGAAAAACACCACAATACTAAAAGGACAAATAGATTATTCCAATGCCTTGACCAAACTAACACACTCTTCCACTATCAGCTCCTGCATGCAAGGTTTAAATACACAACAAGCTTAAGCAATTAATAATTACTTGCAAATGGTCAAATTTTTAATTTAATTCAAAAATGACCTCATCCACAATGCAAGCGATGGACGTCAGTTTGCAGCCCAATATTTGTGACTTCACAGAATGTACCCTAACTGTGCATGCTCCAATTTGGTTCCACACTCCACTCCGGCTGGTGGCTTTTAGTATGTGCCTCAAGCTACATTTCCTAATTCAGTTTTGCCTTTGTATTTTTACTGAATGTATTGTTTCCTGCTCAAACTGCAAGACAAAGAGTTATTTTTTATGCTCAAATGTCAACCCATCTCCGAACGATGCCTGGAAATCATCCAAAACTGACCCTGAATCTGAAAGTGACCTCATTTAATGTGGCGCCGATTTTAAGCGCCGAAAAACTGGATCTTTCTGGCCCCACTCGGCTGCCCGGCAAGTTCCAAGATCCAATACGAACCAATACGTCACGTGTACTTCGGAGGGGGGAGATTAACCTGAACAATAACAGTTCATTGTGAGTACAGCGAGTACAAGTTGTAACAGCAGTATCGCTGAGCCAAGTGACTACAACGAGACCATACACACCTTATCAAGTCAGGTAACACTAACCAGGCTCAGTGTGATGCTGTTTATTTGACCTTACTTCACCATCCGTTCACTGTTATTGATCATTAAAGAGCAGGCAGATGTTCTCCTGTTGTTTTGTTTTATTGCAGCTATCGAATTGAATCAATACATGGGCTACACAGGTTGCTATCAGATGTAAAATCAAAACGAAAACTACGCTGGTAAAATATGCCTGTAGAAAACAGCTTCTGACACAATAGAGTAGTGAAGATAGTCAGAGTAGCCTCGCTTGCTATGCTAACATCACCTGTCTAATGCCAGAGACACTTTCATTACAGCATTGTGATGCAAAACAGCGTCAATTCAAACTGAAACACATTTACTTATGGGGAGGGGGGTATGCATCAGCTGCTCGTGTGACAGTCAGACAGCCCAGCTAACACACGACCAGACGGCAACGTTGCCTACAAGTCGCCATTTGGACATGGCAACATTACTTTCTGGCAACTTTGTGGCAACATCACCACGACGTTGCCTACAGGAAGTTGCCATTAAGTAACCAATTTACATTGCCGCAACGTAGTGGCTTGGTCATTTTGCTAACGTTGCCACTTGGTAGCGTGAGTGACGTTGCCACAACGTTGCCTATAGGAAGTTGCCATCAAATAAAATAAATACGTTGCTGCAACACAGTGGTGTGGTCATTTGATGACGTTATCACTTGGTACCTATGCTGTCCTCGTGCTGCGTTCTCTAGCTTGCAGAACTAGACAGCTAGCTAACAATTTGTCGTCTAATAAATAAAGTTGATGAACTCAAACGAGGCAAGAAGTGTTGGTTTTTCTTCCGTTTACTTTGTTCACCAAGCAAGTATTTATACAGGACATTCGTTTTTGTAAAACTGAAAACAAACAGAAACAAAGGGATACATAAATTTCACGAAGATAATATCACAGTACATAGCAGGTAGCATGATACCACGAGAGCTAGCATAGCTAAGTGACATTATCATAGAGCATGTAGAAACTAATATTCATCGTATATTCCTAATTATTTACATGGCATTGAATGTACTAACAAATGATAGACACTTACAGACTAATAATGTCCAAAGCTCACGCGTGAAAAGGTAGCTCTTCGAGGAGGAATTTCGGCAGTAGCTGAATCCGTGTGCTCTTCTAACTGAGGTCAACTCGTCAATGAAAAGGAAACTAAACCTGCGTGACTTTGTAAATAATACTGTCCACTAGGTGGCAGTATTTCCCCACATATAAAACCCAAAGCTACCAAAAGCTTATGGAGGGCAGAACACTCCCCGCTTGGCATAATAATATTATGCCACTACAAATGTACTTAAACACAAATCACACTTAGTTCTGTTGGCACACAACAAACATTTCTCTAACTATTCTGAGAGAAGAACAACTATTTCTGAGATAGGTCTCAAAAGCACTTTAACAGTCCCTTCTTTTACTATTTTGACCTCCACCTTCCGGATCCTCTTGTCCCTGCTTGGCAGAGTGTTGACAACCACTCCCACAGGCCAGTCATTTCTGTGGGCTTGGCTGTCCTTGAGCAGGACGACGTCGCCGGCCTTGACGTTTGGCCTTTCCTCGGTCCACTTTCTGCGGGCCCTGCAGCGTGGATAGGTAGTCCCTTCTCCATCTCTTCCAAAAGGTGTCTGCAAGGCACTGCACGTGTTTCCATTGTTTACCATGCAGGTCAGCCATCTGAAAGCTCCCAGAGGGAGCGGAGACAGTGCTCATCTTCTGGGTAAGCAGCGTCGCTGGGGTGAGGACTGTCGGCATGTCGGGGTCAGAGGACACAGGCACCAGGGGTCTGGCATTTATGATGGCCATTACCTCAGCCATGAAAGTGCTCAGTACCTCGTGTGTGAGGCGGGTGTGTCCGGTCTGAAGCAGCATGGCATCCAGAATGCGCCTGGCGACGCCGATAAGCCTCTCCCATGCACCCCCCATATGTGATGAGTGTGGTGGGTTGAATACCCATGAGCACCCCTTGCTTTGGAGGTAAGTTGTTATGGTTGTGTCTTCCGTGTTAATGCCCAGCTCTTTACAGAACCGTAGAAGCACGCCCAGCAGCGTGTTGTTTAAGTCTGGGCCGCTGAGGAGTACATCATTCAAGGAGACGCCTTCACATTCAGCGCTTGTATCAAACACTACTCTTATTTGACCCGGCTTCTTTGGGTGATAAACACCGAATGTGGGGAGGTACCAGTGTTCTTTACCTGCCTCCAGTGGTGGTGCTTGCTCAGCTTAGTCGTTGTCTAGCATTTTCTGCATGAACTCTGTGTAGTGGCTTTTCATCTCAGGCTTTTTCTCTAGTGTTCTTCTGAGTGAGCCAAGACACTTGAATGCTTGTTCCCGGTTGCTTGGGAGAGGTTGCCGTGGCGACCGGAATGGCAGCGGTGCTACCCAGCTGTGGGCGTCGTCCTGGTAGACCTCTCTGTCCATGATGGTCAGGAACACTTTGTCATCCATTGACAGAGCCGGTTTGTTGTCGTCTCTGGAGCTCTCGAACACTGAGAGGCTGAGGCTGTCTGTGCTCGCTGCCCAGCCTGCCTCTTCATCACAGGGGAGTGAGCGAGGGTTGTGTCGCTGCGGTGTGTTGCTGTAGATTTCCTCCACCTGGATGTTATTTGGACAGGGATGGAGGAAAGATGTTCTGCCATTTTGTAGCACGTTGGCTTTGTACACGTTGACTTCAGCTGGTTTGTGGACCGACCCCAGGCAGACGTCACCCACGATGACCCAGCCCAGGTCGAGCCGTTGTGCATACGGAGCGTTGTGTGGCCCGTTGACTTGCTCACGCACCTTATGCACTCTGAGGATGTCTCTTCCCAGGAGCAGGAGGATGGGTGCGTTTGGGTCTACATCTAGAATCCTTTGCGCCACTCGCTGCAGGTGGGGGTGGTGTTTTGCAATATCTGGAGATGGAATTTCAGATCTGTCATCCGGCACCATGTCACATTCGATGAGCGTGGGGAGGGGGAGTTGTAGTTTCCCATCCATCGACTCAAGCGTGAAGTTGTTGACTCGTCTGCCGGAGGTCTCTGTTGTCCCCGCGCAGGTCTTCAGTGTGTATGGGGCTGGACTGGCTTTGAGACCGAAGAGATTGAAGAACACTGTCTTTGCGAGTGACTTGTTACTCTGTTCGTCCAGCACTGCATACATCTTCACAGCTTTCTCTTTTCTCCCAGCAGGATAGGCTTTAACCAGGCAGATCTTGGCACATGAGCGTGGGCTGTCAGCGTTGCCGCAAATCTCTGTGCACTTGGAAGTGACTGTGGGCGTGTCCTCATCCGGCTCCCTGCTTTCCTCCTTCTCCGTGACGGCACTGTCGTTGAAGACAGGAGGGCCTGGGTGTAGAGCCGCGATGTGTCGCTCACTGTTGCACTCGGCAGATTTGATTGGCACTCTGCAGTCTTTTGCCATGTGCTGAGTTGACCCACAGCATTTGAAGCAGATGCGGTTTTCTTTGAGGTAAGCCTTACGTTCTTCAATAGCCTTAGATCTGAATGTCCTACATCTTTTGAGTGGGTGTGGTTTCCTGTGTATAGGGCACTCGCGGTCTGGGTCGCCTATTCTCTTCTCCACAGAGCTGGTGTCGCCGTAGCTGGGTTTGGGTGTGACCTGTCTTGTGCACACTTACTGGGGTTTTGTAGCTGTGTTTCACTGACCTCTCTCCTTTCGGTGGCATGTTGCTGTTGGAGGTGGAGAAGGCGAAGCTTAGGTCATTACGCACTTTAGCCTGTCGTCTGACAAACTGTGAGAAGATGGAGAATGGAGGGAAGGCCACACCGTTTTCCTCTTTGTATCTGGATCCGATCGATATCCATCTCTCTTGTAGGCTGTAGGATAGCTTCTCTACGATTGGGTTCACCCCGCGGGCTGTATCAAAAAGGCGAGGCCTGGTAGGTATCCTTCTTCCTTGGCACACTCCAGTTCCAGGAGGATATCACCGAGTTCTCTGAGTTTGGCGTTGTCTTTATTTGTCAGCTTTGGGAAATCTTCAATCTTTTTAAGCAGTGCGTGCTCTACAGCCTCTGGTGCCCCATAGCATTCCTCCACACGTTGCCACACCATGCGGAGGCCTGCAGCGGGATCGAAGACGTGCACTGAGCGTAATCTCTGCGCCTGTTCTGCTGAGTCTGCGCCAAGCCACTTCACCAGCAGATCCAGTTCTTCCCTGGGTGTCAGGTTTAGGTCCTGAGTGGCGCTGAGGAAGGAGGCTTTCCATGACCAGAAATGTTCAGGGCGGTCATCGAACTGTAGCAGGCCTGAGCTCACCATTTCTCGTCGCATGAGGTACTTAGCAAGGTCTTGTGCTGGCTGCGGCTCGGAGGAGGGCCCCCTGTGCAGGCTGGGGTACGGCTGAGGTATGGGGAGGAATCCCTTGTGTGGAGGTGGTTGTGGCGGCATCATTGGAGACTTATATGGGGAAGGTTGTTCTTGTTTCATCTTGCTGGTGAGTGGCGTGGGGCTATGATGAGCAGCTGGCTCAGCTGCATGTGCGACTGGTCTGTAGGAGTGCAGTGGAGCATGTGTTGGCGGTGCTGGTTGTCTGCCAAACATATCTGAGTGCTGCTGAACGTAGTTACCTGCACGTTCTAAAGCGTTTAAAGGTTTTCCCGGGACGTATGGCTCATGTTTCTCCCCGCTTTCAACCTCCTCTTCCTCATAGGCTGCAGCTTCTGCCTCAGCGGCGGCGGCCATCTTTTGAGTGGTGAGAACGTGGAGACTGGCTTCGAGCTCGGCTTTGTTTCTCAATGCGCTGGCTTCAACCTCAGCTTTCTGCCTAATCATGGCTGCTTCTTTCTCTGCAAAGGTTAGCTGGGCCAGTGCAGCTTTTGACTTTGCGCGTGCTTTGATAGCTGCTGACGATGCGGAGGATACGTTGGACCTCTTAGACGCATGTGACCGGCAGTCGGGTGTTCGGAATGGTTCTTGATTTTGGGTTGCCTCATGGCCGTTTTCTAGTAGCTCCAGAGCGGCAGCATCGTGGTCTTCTAAGGCTACCTTCTGTACTTGAACTCGCCGCGCTGTAGTCTTTTTACTATGCTGTCCTCGTGCTGCGTTCTCTAGCTTGCAGAACTAGACAGCTAGCTAACAATTTGTCGTCTAATAAATAAAGTTGATGAACTCAAACGAGGCAAGAAGTGTTGGTTTTTCTTCCGTTTACTTTGTTCACCAAGCAAGTATTTATACAGGACATTCGTTTTTGTAAAACTGAAAACAAACAGAAACAAAGGGATACATAAATTTCACGAAGATAATATCACAGTACATAGCAGGTAGCATGATACCACGAGAGCTAGCATAGCTAAGTGACATTATCATAGAGCATGTAGAAACTAATATTCATCGTATATTCCTAATTATTTACATGGCATTGAATGTACTAACAAATGATAGACACTTACAGACTAATAATGTCCAAAGCTCACGCGTGAAAAGGTAGCTCTTCGAGGAGGAATTTCGGCAGTGGCTGAATCCGTGTGCTCTTCTAACTACGACGGAGTATTAGGGCCACATATGAAGAAAAAAAATATTTTTGCCGTGACGAGATTAAAGTCGACACGGCGACTTTAAAGTCAACATGTCGACATTAAACTCGAAATGTCGAGAATAAAGTTGAAATATTATGTCGAGTTTAATCTCGACATGTCGAGAATAATCTCGATTTTATGTCAATTGACACTGAAAACTATTCAGAGAGAAAGCAACCGCTCCACAGGTGCAGTTTGAGTCACGCATGGTTCTTACACTAATCACCACACTGTGGTTCTGCGCTAAAACAGCGAGGATCTCTTTATTGTTAAATCCAATTCGGAAGTATAATTTGACCAAATGATCTACACAAGCCATTTCGGATTCAGTGCAGGACCTGTGGGAGCGGTTGCTATGTCTCCCAACTAATTTCAATTTTATTCTCGACATTTCGAGTTTAATCTCGACACGTCGAGATTAAACTCGACATGACATTTCAACTTTATTCTCGACATTTCGAGTTTAATGTCGACATGTTGACTTTAAAGTCGCCGTGTTGACTTTAAAGTCAACATGTCGACTTTAATCTCGACACGGCAAAAATATTTTTTTTCTTCATATGTGGCCCTAATACTCCGTCGTATCTAACTGAGGTCAACTCGTCAATGAAAAGGAAACTAAACCTGCGTGACTTTGTAAATAATACTGTCCACTAGGTGGCAGTATTTCCCCACATATAAAACCCAAAGCTACCAAAAGCTTATGGAGGGCAGAACAGTACCGTACCGGGAGTAACATTGCCGCAACGTAGTGGTGTGGTAATTTGCTGACGTTGCCACTTGGTAACGCAAGTAATGTTGAGGCGACGTAGTGGTGTGGTCATTTACTTACCGTGACGTCAAACTTCAGAATAGGCTCAATGAAAATTCAATGCAGACACTGTTAATTGTGAAATTTCCCAAATAGATGGAGTTTAAAATGATTATTTTGTTAATATAGAATTGGAAAGTAAAAATAGTAAAATTGCTGGAGGGTCATAGGAGAAAAGACAAAAACAATACATAGTATAATTATTTATGTTCACAGTACACTGTAAAAACTGGGATTGTGGTCAATTAATATTAAATAAATTATACAAAGTAAATTATACACAATGGTTTGTGTAGTTTGGAATCACATTAAGCTAAATTCAAAACATTTTGAACGATTTATTAATTGCATTTTACTTAGTTTTGTTTGAATAAAATCAGCTGAGGATTACTGGGGTAGAAATTAGTGGTATATTTTTAGTAGCGTAAAAAATGCAAAATATTGATAAATTCTACTCATTTGGAGGTCAGTTCTACTGCCTTACACTTCCACCCCAGGCATTTTGCACGGGCAGTTCATCATCTGCGTCTGCCACACTTCACTTCGTGACTGCCAAGTTACCAAAGGTAAGACCTGCTTATTGTTGTTTATTAACGCACATTTTTAAAATCACGTTGCTGTTGCAGTTGAACATCGTTTTGCGTTATTCTAATTTACCAAACATTCCAACTTTACTGGCTAAACCAACTTTTCAAATTTAGCTAACGTTAGCATTAGTGATTCAGTCAGTCTCCATCCATCCATCCATCTTCTCCCGCTTTTCCGTCAGGGTCGCGGAGGTAACAGCTCCAGCAGAGAGCCCCAAACTTTCCTTTCCCTGGCCACATCAACCAGCTCTGACTGGGGGATTCCAAGGCGCTCCCAGGCCAGCGAAGAGATATAATCCCTCCACCTGGTCCTAGGTCTACCCCTCGGTCTCTTCCCAGCTGGACGTGCCTGGAACACCTCCCTAGGGAGGCGCCCAGGTGGCATCCTCACTAGGTGCCCGAACCACCTCAACTGGCTCCTTTCAACGCGAAGGAGCAGCGGTTCTACTCCGAGTCCCTCCCGGATGACTGAACTTCTCACCTTATCCCTAAGGGAGATTCCAGCCACCCTGCGGAGAAATCCCTTTTCGGCCGCTTGTATCCGCGATCTCGTTCTTTCGGTCATGACCCATCCTTCATGACCATAGGTGAGGGTAGGAACGAAGATGGCCCGGTAGACAGAGAGCTTTGCCTTCTGGCTCAGCTCTCTTTTCGTCACAACGGTGCGGTAGAGCGACTGCAGTACCGCTCCCACTGCTACGATTCTCCGGCCCATCTCACGCTCCATTGTTTCCTCACTCGAGAACAAGACCCCGAGATACTTGAACTCCTTCACTTGGGGTAAGGCTTCATTCCCTACCTGGAGTGGACAGTCCATCGGTTTCCTGCTGAGAACCATGGCCTCAGATTTGGAGGTGCTGATCCTCATCCCAGCCGCTTCACACTCGGCCGCCAACCGATCCAGTGAGTGCTGAAAGGTCACAGACCGATGAAGCCATTAGGACCACATCATCTGCAAAAAGCAGTGCAGTTGCAGTTCGGTGGACTAAGGATTCAGTCAGTCTGTGTTGTTCAAATTTAGCTAACGTTAGCACATCAAAATCAGTCACATTGACCCGAAGACACAGTTATAGTGAGTTATATACACTGTTGGAAAGAGGGGATTCCTAACTTTCTAATGATATCAGCATTGTTTTTGTACTCCAAATATTCGGCAAAATATGTCACATTATATAATGACTGTCACCGAGTGATCATTTTGAGAAAAAGGCCAACAAAGCGGAGCTGCGGAAGAGCCCAGTGCGAGTAACGGGTGCCTGTCATCTTACATATTCTGAAAGCCAAGACTTTGTTTATTTCAAATGAAACAAAACCCCAGAACCGGAAATCGAGTTTTTTACGCAAATCCATGTTTATTCGAAATGAGCTGTTGCGACTTCCAACTGATTTTGATAGAGCAGGTCACATATCTTGGCGGGCATGCATAAAAGGAGCTTTAACTCGTGTTTATGAGGCAACTTAGTAATTGAAACTATGTACTTAAACAAGATCCTAAACCTCTTCTGCCCACACCTCTGTACCTATACATTGATTTTCTCTTATTGTTCTCTTGTGGTTAAAGACCAATCGACATGTGTGGCCTTACATCTGATACATGGATGTCTCCAAACTATGTAGTTGTAAGCCTACTGCAGTTTTAATGTTTGATTTTAAAGTTATGTGTTTGTTAAATGTGTCTTCATCCAATGGAATTAAAGCTAATATGAATTTCGTTTCAGGTGCAGGCAAAGAATCTTGAAAACCACCTGGCCCAATGTTGTCTAGGACCTTTCAGTTTTGATTTAAGATGAAATTACATATTCCCATCTTGTTTACCTGCACAAAACCTAGGTCTAGTCCTACACTGTTTCACACACTGTATGTATAATGAACTGTACTGTTTAAAAGCTTAATCAACACAATTACATTCATTGCCTATACATTTTTTTTTGCATCATAGATCATTCCATCCAGTCCCTGTTGATCCCATTCTTGTCAGGTATGTATTCATTGCCAGCCTTAAAAAAGCCAATTTTGAACAAAGATTCACGATGCAATGTTTAACAAAACCATTGCAGACATTCTTTGGTCTGAAGACTGCTATAAGACCTAGTTTATGGTTAGATAGTATTGAAACCTCAATGACACGTGAAAATGTGAAACATTTGGCTAGAATGTTGTGGTGGAAACTTCTGAAGCAATGGAGACGAAACTCAGACACTGGAGAGCAGGAACTTGATGGCAAAACACTGTTGGGTTTATTCGGAGTTACGGCCGGAGAATTGACAAGACATTTACTGTAGACACGAGTTGCCACAGCGGTTGCCAAACCAATTCTGAAGATCTCGACAATAGGAAGAGGTTTTAACTAGTTCCAAATGGATAATCAATATTCTTCAAACGTCAGACTAAACAAGCTCAGACAATACGTTTGATTTAAACTGTCATCTAGGGCACAAATAAGGTGTTTACCGGATTATCCTAGTCCAGATAAACTGGCCCTAGCTGTCCCTAAACAATAAAGCCAATCTTAGGTCAGCATGAGCTTGTACCCACTGTGGGAACAACAAGGCTTCGGAAGCCCAGGCTGCCCCTCCTTAATGAAGATAACAGCACCTGCAAGGCCGTAGAGCCAGGTCAGAGGAGGACAGAGAGAAGAGATGCAAATGAGCTAAAGATTTACAAGCTTACAAAAAATATTCCCTAACAAATGGGAATGTTTTATTTCACAGGATGAGTGAGAAAAAACAGTTGCAGGCAAGGCAGTACCTCCGTTCATGGAGATCAGCTAGACAAGTTATGAGCAGTCTATCCGATGCCCTTGCAGCTGTTGGCGACATGGACGACTCCTTGGACTTAAATGAGTCATTTGAGGATCGTCCTGTTTTGGAGGATGACCTCGATGACTGGATGGATGTTGATCCCTCTGATGATGAGGAGGAAGACGCTTTAGGGGATGACCTGGAGGTGTCTGAACAGCGTCCGGCATCGCTCGCATCTGACCTTGCTAGCTGGGCTTGCCAGTTTCAGGTGAAACACAAAAGCTGGTGATCACGTGACTAAGGGATGACGGACACCTTCAGTGCAGAGATAACAAGTTCACTAACAAATCTCCGTTGCAATACAATAGCTTTATGTTTGGTTTAATCCAGGTTTAATGTTTTTTGGCCGATGAAATTAATATCACATTAACTATTTTCTTTTGGTTCGCTTAACAATTAAATCCCGAACAGGTCTACTTGGCAACTAAATATTCTAGAGCTAGTTGAAAGACAGCCGGCCAAAAAATACTGGCGGGTTAATAAATTGATAAAGTATCCAAACGCTAAAAAGTTTAAATTAAATAACTTACGGGCCAAGAATAAGAAATAGGTTACAACTAATAAATAAGATGCCAGCCAGTCACAGTGAAGAACAAGCCTGGATGCACTCAACAGGCAGGCTGTCAACTGTCTCCGCATTGAATGTCGGGCCAGACACAAAGAGTGGCGTAACTTCAGCTATTGGCATAATCCTATTTAAGTTTTGACTAAATGTAAAATGAATATAAATGCATGCATGTATAATAAATTGATATTTGTTAGTGTACAGCTGACTTTTCTTTTGAATAGGCTTGGGGTCAACATTAGCTACAGCAACCAGCCAAAATGCAGGTAAAATATGAATGTGGCTTAGATACTAGATTTTGGGGGTTCTATAAAGGGCAAATGAGGACTGCACCATGCAGATCCGCCCTAAAGGCGACGTTATGGCAACATTTCTCAAGATGGTTGCTACAATGTCGCCAATATGTCTTTTAGTTGCCGCGATGTCACCAGGACGTGGCGGTTATGGACGAGCAACGTCGGCAAGATATGTTGCGGCAACGTTATCGCGTCTTTCACCCGCATGTATCGGCAACGTTAGAACTGGGGTGCTACTGGCTAGAACCAGAAAAGGGCCAGAAAAGCAAAAGATTGGATCTTGAACCAGATCCGGTTTGGTGGAAAAGGGGCGTAAGATACACTGTGTCGGGGAACCACCACAGTGTCCACGTTTTTAATTTCTTATTATGTTGAAATGCAGTAGAATAGTTAAGCCTTTTCGTTCATTTGGGAGGAAACACTAGAAACATCTTTATCAAAAATCTACACAAAGACAGGGTTCATTTTGGGGCAGTAGGCCTACAATTGAACTGCACCAGACTGTACAGACCAGTGTATTTAATAGAGCGAAAACCACAGCCCTCCACTTTGACGGTGAATATTTTGTCACTTGATTAATTGATCCTTAATTCTCCCTATATGAAAAAATAATTAACTGCAGAACAACGTCAGTCACTCGGTGTCTCCGCTTCCCTTCCTCTGTGGCCTCGTTAAAGAGCCGTAACTGAGTGACAGACAGGAAGTCAGATCACAATGTGTCATAGTTTCACCTCATCTGTTCTGTTCCCGTTTCAATTAACAGATCGCTCCTGGTCTGTGTAGTCAGGGCACATTTCCCAGCGTGTGGTCTTGTGCTGCTCTTTTCTGGCTTCTGTTTCAGAGGTTTGGCAGTGGAATGTAACACTTCATTTCACATAGTTAAATTATATTAAAATACATTATCCATTTACATTTGGGAGTATTATTTTCTTCAAACAAAATGATGATCACTGTCTAACCAGTAGCATGCTTTAACCCTGAAAAGACAGGTTTGTACATCACTGTTTTTAACTATCACTCTTGATTTGCACAATTTTAGTTATTAGTGCTGATGAAATATGAAATTAACATTTTCGGATCAAGAAAATCAAGTGTTAAACTCTGAGTTAATTGTTACAATGTTTTTTTTAACAGTATCATTTCAGGGGCAGATATTGTCAGCCATATTTAGAATGGCTGACATTTTTTGTAAATGTTTTCTTTGTCTTTATTTATATCTTTTGGTTTTATTGACTGCATTAATTATGTTTTCGTCACCATTAAATGTTGAGGCTTCTCCCTGAATGTATTTTCAGCAGTTTTAAATAAAAAATAATAAGAAAATAAAAACATGTTATTATGTGATTAGGTCTACGTTTCGCTATTGCTAGCTAGCTGTTAAGGTAATAGTACATAATGTATGTTTGGATTGATTTTTTCCGTCTCCCACTGAGTTGTAGTACGGTGCTTTTATTTGTTTAATAGACCGGAAGTCTTGGTGAGCGCCACAGGATGTCAGCAGCCGGACTATAAACACAGGAGGATTCCGTACATCGCTGGACACATGTCTTCACTTAGGTGACACCCTTGGTTTATGGTATGTTTACTGCTTTACATGAGAAACACAAACACATACAATAAAGAACAAAATGTGCTTTTATTATGAGCCTTCGTTATAAACAAAATGACATTATTTCCGGCTTCACTAACGTTTGTTCGGCTCGCTACAAACCAAACAGCAGTACCGAACATAAGTGTTCCGTCATGTTTAGCTCCATAACATACTGAACCGTTAATGGGACATTAATGGCGGAGTTTATGAAGACACCGAAGTAGCTTAGCAGTCCAGTTAGATAGCTTCTGTTTTACGTTCCAGTCAGAGAAATCTATAACGTGTGTAGTAACTTGTATACAGTGTATGGAACACTGCATCCAGCCTGGCTGTCATTGCAGCTCTTTAAACAAGCAGGTGTTACTGAACTGCTTTCCAAATCCCTTTCTAGAGTAACGTTAAACATAATAAAGATCCAATAAAATGCTCAAATTAACCTAGCTTTGTCATTTAAAAAAAATACTGGACATGTATAAAATATGTGTTATTTGATTAAATAGTTGTATGTGTTATAGGCTTGTGAGCCAACTGATCCAATCTACCTATCGATATATTAGATTAAAGTTATTGTTATTACTCATAGTGCAAGTACTGATAATGAAATGCAGTTAGCATCTAGCCAGAAGTGCCACAGAATGGGCAAGTTACTTCCAAAATGTAATACAGTACATATTACTTATTACTGTCTTTTTAAAGTAATAAGTTACATTACATTATTACTGTCTCTGAACTGTAATGCGTTACACTACTTTTGCGTTACTTTGCGTTACTTTCACCAAAATAACCTCTAAATATGGCTTTAATGCTAAAATGTAGTTTATTGCAGCTCATTAATTAAAGCTATCTATGGCAGTATGCTGAAATTAAACGTGTGCTCCGTTTAAGTGGGCTGAATAATATGTGATACCGGTAACATGACGTCTCTGTGTGTTATTAATAACATGTTAGTGGAGCCTCTGCACGGCCCTGTAACCTGCTGTATATGAACGAGTCTCTATGGCAGCGTTAGCTCACCTTGTCATTGGTGTGTTAACGGGGATTTGGCTGACAAGCTTTCTAAAAGCCGGCGATTCCACAGAGGACAGAGGCTGCAGATCTTCAACACTCTGCCACGAGTCTCTGAACTTCTCGGGGTTCAAGCAGCAGACCCAGAGAAAGTTACCTTCTGGTGCTTTGGGCTGCGTGCTCTCCTGTCTTTCTCTTTTCTTTTCTCCGAGCCTGCAGCTCTTCATTGTGCATCTGCAGCTCTGCATTGTGAGCCTGCAGCTCTGCATTGTGAGCCTGCAGCTCTGCATTGTGAGCCTGCAGCTCTGCATTGTGAGCCCGCAGCTCTGCATTGTGAGCCTGCAGCTCTCAATCACAAATCTGTTTCTGCAGCCCTCTTAACCAATAGTAAACAGGCTTACTGAGTTACTATTCTACCGGCACAATTATTTCTCTGGTGTCGGAATGTCTCACGATGTTTGTGATTTCTTAGAAACTAAACACCACATCATTTCAGGTTAAAATGT
Source organism: Eleginops maclovinus (assembly GCF_036324505.1). Lineage (NCBI taxonomy): Eukaryota > Metazoa > Chordata > Actinopteri > Perciformes > Eleginopidae > Eleginops > Eleginops maclovinus. Next base: position 25,855,259 of record NC_086350.1, read on the forward strand.
GTTGTAACTGCGTTACTGAGAATTGTAAGGGCTATTATATTATACACATTTCAGAAGTAATGTGTTATATTACTGCGTTACAGCAAAAAGTAATACATTACTGTAACTCCGTTACTTTTGTAACGCCTTACACCCAACACACTGGTTATAATAGGTTTATCATATACGATAGTAATAGGGATAAACAGACATTACACATTTTGATTATACTACAGAGGTACATGTAGTATAATGTAGAGAATATAATAAAGACACTATAGACAGAATAAACATGGAACACTTCGACCTGTATTGACAATTTTATAAATATTGAATAAATGACGGTAAGGTACAGAAGATATAACCAGTGGCCTTCTTCCATGGTTTTTCAACAAGCCACTAGATGCCTTAAACAGACATTTCTAAAACATTTTCTTTACTTGATATTTGTTCACTTGGCATCAGATGGTGTGTTGATATTGTGCAATGGGTTTGCTCAAAATGAAATAACAAACTTATTCACAAAGGTAACCAAGAAAGCAGGCCTTTACAATAGTTAAAACAAAGGAGGAAAAACTCAAATTAAATAATAAACAACTTCGGTGGTGTTCCTTTCTTTCTTTCTTAGGCTTGTATAACTTCAAAACTTAAACGGTTAAAACAACAAGGTGCCTCAACAGCGTCTTTTCGGCAGGTTGCCCATCTCTGTCCCTTTAGAGAGTGGCACCTTGGGAATTGTGCCATGTTGACTACATACATCACCATTAGGTGGCCTTTTAAAAAAAAACTAAATACTGGCTCTAACATAGTAGGTGCCTCTTGATCTTAGATCTCATTAACTGACTAACCATCACAATACAAAATAGCTTTAATAGGGGTCTCCTCAGGAGTATTTGTTTGCCTGTCATCTGCAAATCTAATACTGATCTTGCAAAACATAAACTGATCTGGCTGTTCAAGACATGCTTTAGATGTAGCCATCTAAAGCTTCTGTGTAAAGCCAGTTGGAAGATTATTAGCTCTGTCAGTGGATCTTTGTTATTGATGCCGGTGTTGTGTTGACAGGGATGAGTGCAGAGAAGGACCTGTATGCTGTTCTGGGGGCCAGTCCCTCAGACTCAGTGCAGCAGCTCAGACACAGGTACCAGCAGCTGGCCTTACAGGTAAACACACTGTGTCTGTGTAAGCGTGACGCAACACATTAATGCATACTATAGAGCAGGGGTGTCCAGACGTTTTTCCCAGAGGGCCACAAACAGAAAAAAATACGAAGGGCTGGGCCCCTCACTACGTATATTGCCTCATAAGTTAAGTTATGAGTGAGGAAAATCTAACAAATGTAGGTAAATGATGCTTGTAACTTGAAAATGCTTTTAGAAAAAAACAGCGTACATTAAAGCTCTCTGTGGGGTTTCATTCATTCTGTTGGCAGCTCATGCCTTAAACAGAAGCCTCAGGTTGCTGATAATAAGGGGAAATATGCAGGGTATATTTCAAGCTGGTTATGTAAATAAATGATTGGGCTTTTTTGTTATCAACTTAGATTTGTTAGAAAATGTTTTCAACTTTAATGGACTGAATTTCTTTGAAAATAGGGCTCATTAACACATGAATTTAAGAAGCAAAAAATATTAGACGAGCAAGTTTCATGTGTGGGCCATATTCCATTCTTCTTTTTGAATTGGCTAAGGGGCTGATTCAACATGGCCCGCGGGACGCATTTGGCCCCCGGGCCGTAGATTGGACATCTCTGCTGTACAAGAACATGCTTGTGTCTCTATGGTGCTATAACAATACATTATTATTATTCTGTGTTTATGTTAAAGTGTAGATGAGATTAGATTTACTTTATTAATTCCAATTTGAAAGTAAAAACAAAGGATACTGAACAGAAGAGTAGATGATTCATCCTATATATTTATCTGAGCCCTAACCCTGTGTATATGTTTGTGTGTGCACCCCCAATACAGTTCCACCCAGACCGCCTCAGAGGTTCTTCAGAAGCAGAGTCCGGTGTGAAGAAGTTTCTGGAAGCTGATGCAGCCTGGAGGATTCTGAGCGACCAGAACACCAGGAGAGAGTATGACCTGCAGAGGAGAGGTAGAGCTCACACCTCACTTTACTCACGTTTATCCTTTACAAAAGACCATGAATCCAAACGTCATCAAAACCTCCATAAGGTTTCAGGTTTCAGGTTTCAAGGTTTCAAGGCTTTATTGGTCATATGCACAGCAGATACAGCGTATATGTTGGCAATGAAAATCTTATGTCGCGTGCTCCTCCAACAACTCAACATACATGGTGCAAATAACATAAATAAAATAGTGCAAAAAGAGAGAAGAATATTTACAATAACAACAATAAAGATTTGAGGATGTAAAAACTCTAACATAAACCATAAAATGATTCTCAAACCAATATCATTTTTGGAAGTTACTGGCTACATACATTCATTGTCATTTCATCAGACTGTAACAAAGCCTTTATGGATTGATTAAGTTTCGATTTTTCTAACACTAATTAAGATCCGAGCGAAGTTTAGCACCCATTATTAATGGTTCAGAGTAATTATCACTGTCAAACTGTACAACTTGATAATGAGTGTCAGTAGAAATAATAAGAGTGTGTGAAATCTGTTCACATGCCTAAACGTCATTTTTCCATCACTTTTCATATATTGATGGCAGCGGTTCTTTCCGTTTAAATGTGAAATTTGCTTTAAAAAATGTGAGGATTTGAGCATTATAGCACCCTCTAACAAAAGCACCTCAAGGGCGTGAAATCCATTACATGTATACCAATGTGAGACGAGGAGAGATGTTTCCCAAAAGCATTGTAACCGTAGAGGTTGTCAGATTGTAGAATGTCTTCTTGCTTTTATTCTTTTTTTATTAATCAATCAATCAAATGTATACAGCCCAATATCAAAAATGACACATTTATATCAGGGGGTTTTACAGTTTGAGTACAAAGAAAATTCAGTGTTAAATTGTACATTTAGAAGAAAAGAAATCTGGTTATTTAGAATTACATTTTGATATTAACCCCTAACTCTTGATTTCCTTATGTTGAAATAAAGACAACAAGCTGGACTGTCCACAAACATTAAACAGTAAGATAACATTTCAACAATTAAACCCGTGTTCCTCGCTAAAATAAACTTCACTGACGGTAATAAACACTAAAATACCCAAACTGTGTTCATAACTCATTCATACCGTAATACTAAGAGCGTGATGGGTCTATAATGTTTGCAGGATGAAGTGTAAGAGAGCAGATGTGTTCCACTTTTTCTGTTCTGGTTCGTACATTGACATCATGCTGGTGAGGCTGAAGCAGAAGCTGCTTTGGTCCTTTTAGCTATCTTTAGAGCTGGTGCAGATGACACCCTCTGTCCTTAGACCCCTTGCATCCACACGGAAAACCTCCCAAGGAAATCCCACAATCAACGCAGAGGAGGGATCTCTCTTCCAGGCTGGACAGACATGCAATACAGTGGTGCAGGGATGGTGTATTTTTGAAGGCCGGCCCGCCCGGAAGTAAGCTGCATATGTTCCCTTGACAAAGAGCAATGTGATTTCTCCATAGACTTTCGGAATATTGTTAAAAATAAGGTCTGTGGAAAACAACTTTTTGATAAATGCACGTTTTGTTCAGTTGGATAATCTCCACATGTCTACCCTTTTATCATTTTTGAATCATAAATCTAATCGCCGGAAGCAAAATGCTAATGTTACACTATAAAGGAACTACAGACGAGTACAGCAGGGTCGCACGACTTCAACATCACGCCAACTTAAGATCCTTTCAACTGACTTTCACACGCTTTAACAAAGCTTTTCCTTTTAGCCACACTGAGTTTAACTAGAAGTCACGGCTGTTTTAATCAGCAGTCTGATATCGTCTTACAAAGATGGGCTAACAAACTTAGCGGGAGTGTTTACGTGTTCGGCGTAATGACGTACAACGTCCTCGACAACTTCTGTAGTCCTATTCAGCCACTTGTTAACAACCATCGTTTTTCAGACACGTAAAGTCTTCAAAAATCTCCAGTGGAACAGTCGTAGAACAAAACGTGATCCGTCTCTTAAATATGTGTCAACCACAGACCTTATTTGGAGCTATTTTCCAAAATCCTACGGAGAAATCCCACAGAGACGAGGGAACCGAAGTGGTAAAATGCTAACTCACTTCTGGGTTTTAGGACTCGTTCCTGCACCACTCTATAAATGTTGTGTGTGTAGAATAAACAACATAATTAAATGTCAGATAGCTCACCTGGTATAGCTAGCAGCCCTTTTACGTCTCATCCTCTCTGTCTCGTGTTTGAAATCTGTATATAACTTTATAAAGATATCAGAGCCCAAAAAAAAATGGTGTGAACATCCATATTAATTCAATACATAGTCTAGTCCTTCCTCAACCAAACTCTGAATACAACAACATTATGTGAGAGATGTGAAGATATAATACTGTTCACTGCTGATGTTCCATATTGCTGCTTATTGTCCTTCTACTGCCACTATAAAAAAATCATGCATCCATGTTCCTCCAGCTCAGGAACTGAAACAGGATTGGCCGGTGGATTGTACAGTGTGTCTGGAGGACATGACCTGGGACGAGGGTTAGTACACACTGTTTAAACACACACACACACACACACACACACACACACACACACACACACACACACACACACACACACACACACACACACACACACACACACACACACACACAAAGCAGGCACTGGTAATGGAGTGGTGCAGTGATGATACATTTGTCAGCCCGGAAGTTTAGCATCACAAGGGCTCCCTCGACAAAAGCGTGGTTATTCTTTAATTGGATATTGGAATATTCCATAAAATATAATCTGTTGCAAACACACGTGTATGATACTTACAGCTTTTGTTCAGAATGATAATCTCCTCATATTAGCACCACTTTTATGATTTTTAAGCAAACCTGCAATTGCCACGAGTATAAAGCAAACGCCTGGCTATAAACAAACAACGTCACGGTCACATGACTGCACCAACGCTAAGCTAAATGTGGCTAATGTTTGCCGTGATGATGTTTAGTAGTCTCATTTAGCCACTTGTTAGCAACCTCTGTTTTGCGTTAACTATTCAGACATTCAGCCGTGGTTTCACTGATGGATTTCATGTTAAGAAAAATACCAGAAAACATCTTCTAGCTTGTGTTTCACCTCACTACACATTTATAAAACCATTGATTTCAAGACAAGGAGACTGGAAGTGCTAAGTTGCTAACTCCTTCATGTGTTTAGCACTCAGTCCTGCACCACTCCTTTCATAGAGAAGTTAAGATAAAAAAAACACTGAAAATCCAATAATACCATCCTGTAAATATTCCTGCGCATTGATTTGCAACAATGTCGGCTATGTTCCAACACAATCAGCAACATTACAGGAAGTGATGATGGGAGACACATTTATATTGTCTCACAGTACATGATGTCATATTTTACACCACCTGGGAAAAACAGCATCAAAATTGTACATAACAGATTAATCGGGTCCTTATATCTTTGAGTTCTAATTATACCCATGGTCATAATACCCTAACAAGTCCTCGTCACTGTGTGATTAAGTCAGATACATCAGTCATTTCTAATCTAAAATGTAAGTCATGTGTGTTGTTTCAGAGGAGTGTGTGTACACATACGGCTGTCGCTGTGGAGGAGGATTCAGCGTCTCAGAGGAGGAGGTAGAGGAGGAGACACAGAGGAGGCAGCAGGAGGAGGAGGAGGAGCAGAAAACAGATGGAGGAGTGGTGGTGTGCTGTGATACATGTTCCCTCAGTGTGTGTGTCACGTGGTCATTACACAGAAAGACCCAGTAACAGTCACACCTCGGACACTGACGTCAACATTACCCTGCTTGGAGGAGGACACCAAAGGATGGACGTGTTGGTTGTGGAAGAGGACAGTTTCTCCAAAGCTTGTGTTCAGCAGGGTTTGAAGCAAGGCCTCAAAGCAGCAATAAATCAGCTCACTGAGGACACGTACTGTATGAAGGTGGCAGATTTTATGTGGAATTGTGTGAAGGTAAATGTTGCTTTTTCACCCTTCTCCTTGTGGACATTGACAGCACATCTCTGACCTGGGACCTGCTCTTCAGCCATGGCCTGACAGGGTCCAGTTCATCTTAACTGAATACATATGTTTAACTTAGTTTATGGGTGCTTTGATAAACGTGTGCTGTTATTTTGAAATTTGAAGAGAACTCTTGTTACTCTACATTACATTTCATTTAGCTGAAGCTCTAATTCAAAGCGACTTACAATGAATGCCTTCAACAAAGCAGAAAACTACTCCAAAAGCGCAGGTACATTATCTTTTGAAGGTCAAACCATAGTTAGTGCTGCTGCATTGGCTTTAAAGAAGCAACACCTTTCTAAGTGACACATTCTGAAGTGGGTTTTTTAATTGCCAAGCTCCTTTGATATATCTTTTGCTAAAAGTTTACCAAAGTCATTGAAATTGTAGTGTATTATTTTATTATAACCTCTTATTTATTGTATGGTATGTATAGGCATTGAAATGATACAATCATGATTGTGATAAATACTATGGAATAATAAATTGCTGTTTTTTCTATAGGTGTGTCTAAAGAAAAATATAGTTTTCTTATCTTGAGCCCAACTGTTCGAGGCTAACATGAATTGATTGACAATGATCAGGTAGAAGTCTGGTTTATATCTGATAAATAATATCAACTCCAATATCCACAAATGAAAAACGGGGCTTGTTGAGTTCTTTTGTCTCTCAATGTCTGCCTGAAATTGAGAGCCTGGAAGGCAATGACTGCATTTCCTTTCTTTTTATTATCTTTTCTTTTTAAGCATTTTAAGCAGTTCTTTACATACACAGACAATTCAACTCATTTTCCAGTTGAAAACATTTTTGTTTTTTAAACAATAAAGATGTAATCAACAGCACAGACATTTTAATCATATTCATTTCTAATTACATTTTGTCCTCTCTGTATTTGTCAACCAACAATCTAAATGAACCACCAATCATTTCATAAATGATCAAAGAAATCATAAACTGCATTCAAATTCGTTTTGAAATGCTTTACTGCTATTATTTAATATCATTTTAATACAAATACCTCTAAATATCAAGAAATAGCTCACATAACCCAAATATAATACAACATACAGCCCTGGAAAAAATTGTATTCTATAAATTACTGACAACATTTCTCTATGTTGGAATTCAACAGACACTGGAATGGCTGCCATACATGTAGAGATAACAATTTAAGAAAAGACTTGCGTTAAACATGGTGTTGCGGTATAAAAACACTGAAACAAATCCATCCTGCAGCAAAATATGCACCAAGACTAACACACACAGTGTGAGGTTCAGGTTTTATTTTAGACTTATCCTATTCAACAGAAAGGTGCAGCCCTCTTATTCCCTTGCGGATATGTTTATAAGTGGTGGGAGAAGTACTCAGATCTTGTTCTTGAGTAAAAGTAGAAGTACTCAGATCTTGTTCTTGAGTAAAAGTAGAAGTACTCAGATCTTGTACTTGAGTAAAAGTAGAAGTACTCAGATCTTGTACTTGAGTAAAGTAGAAGTACTCAGATCTTGTACTTGAGTAAAGTAGAAGTACCAGAGTGTAGGAATACTCTGTCACAGTAAAAGTCCTGCATTCTAAATGTTCCTCCAGTGAAAGTAGAAAGTACTCTCATCTAAATGAACTTAAAGTAGCGACAGTAAAAGTAGTCATTGTTTGATTGGTCCATTTCAGAATAATATCTCTGATATGTTTTATAATGATTGATCATTAAAGTGTTCTCAGAGCTGGTAAAGGTGCAGCTAGTTGAATGTCTTTGTATACTGCAGGGTAGCTGCTGGATTTACTCCAGGTGAACTAAAGTCTGATTTAAGGGAGATTATATTTACCATCATTAATCCAGATCTGTAAAGAAACTAAAGGGATTAGATAAATGTAGTGGAGTAAAAGTACAAAGTAGAATACAATTGAAATACTCAAGTAAATCACAAGTATCTCAAAATTGTACTTAAGAACACTACTTGAGTAAATGTACTGAGTTACTTTACACCACTGGTAATTGGTCACTGCACAGTAACTGACAGAGCTGACTGATGTTTATATAATCCTCAGTTAAAGTGTGACCTCTGTAGCAATAAGATTTAAATTGAATTTGTTTTGTGCAACAGATTTCTTTTTCTTTACCCGTCAACACCACTTTAGCAGAGGTGTCAGGCTCTCCAGTGATAATGGCTCCTCTCTTGTGGATGTCAGGAAGACTACATGGTGATTGTTGTGAGGTCCACACAAGGGGATGGTCTGTCCTCTGGAGGGCCTATCGGTGAGGTTTTACTCAGGCAGGGTGAGGGGGCTCTGTGCACTCTGGGGTCCTCGCTGCATGTCTGAACATGCCTGTTGGCATACCTGATGCTCATCAGCCACATCACAACCAGCAGAGAGAACAGATGAGATAATATACATGATCATTCTGCACCTGTCTCTTGCACTGCACTCCTTTTCTTGATTACAAATCTGGAAAAATTAAGGAAAGCTTACAAATCACAGAGAAAATGACTACAAATTAAATATGTGTTTAATTCAGTATAAATGAATGACATGATTGATATTACAGCAGCGTTAAAACACATGAGAATGATGACTATTGCCTCCTCAGATACATGTTCAAAAGCTTGCAGTCATACTGAGACACTCGTAAAACCCTCACAGCACTTTTATGAAACTAAAAAGACCTGAGAGCACATTGGCAGATGGAATTCAAGAAATTGGACTACATTTTTCTTCATCAATCCAGAAATATAATCATTTTTGCATCAATGCTTTATAAGAAGTTGACAGTGTGAAAAGGGAACAATAAGAAACACCTACACCTAACTTATCTTTAATGTCAAAAATGTTCATCAATCATTTTCAATCTTTCAATATGTTATACTGTATGTTGGGATATCAAACTCAAGGCCTGCGGGCCAAATCCGGCCCGCCACCTCACTTTATATTGTACTTAAAAAAATACAACGTTATGATGACATATGATGAGGCTAACTTAATCTCATAAATTCATGGGATTATTATGTAACGGTAAGACAGAAATGTACTCTAAGTGTGCAAGACTTCTGCTTTCAGGGATATATTAATTAGGTCATAACTAAAACCAATAATAATCCAATGCAGAGGCAATTATGTAACATAATACATTATTTTATATATTATATATGTACAGTATATTTATAAAGTCTTAACGTTAAAACCGGCCTTTTGAGGGCAACCATAATGATTATGTGGCCCGCGATGAAATTGAGTTTGATAACCCTGCCGTAGGATATTCAATACCTCACTCACAAAAATACAATATTAAAACAAAACACAAAGAAATACATTTATTATTTCCCTACATGCGATTCTATCTCCTGTCTAAGTAATCCCCATATGACGTTGGAACGGCAGTGTCCGCAGCATCATCTTCAGGTGTTTCAGGCACAGTTTGGACTCTCGTTAAAAACATGTCAAATATAACGTGCACATCGGACACCAGAGTAACACACTTTTATAAGTGGCTTTGAATTTAATAACAAAACACGTTCGCCGCACCTCCCCCTATACTGTACCTGCAAATGGTGCTAATTGTAGGAAAGTGATCTATCCCTCAGAGGATAAACACTTTAAATTAATTGTATACCAACCCCCCCAATATAACCCAGAATTGATTATACCACCTATAAACCCCTCAGCTGTATGCGGCAGATTTCTCCCATAATAGTTTTTGTTCCTTGTTGTGATATACCCTCCCAATAACTGAATTTAAAAAATGATCTTTTAAAGCTACATTACATAAATAAAAATAATACAAACAAAATAAATAAAACAGAACATTTGTGTCAAGATACATCTGTTTCTCCAAACAGCAGGTAAAACAAACCAAACAAATAAAATAAAATAGTTTATCTGGGGCTGAGTTTCTCTTTTTATGTGAGAAATTCTAACCTATGTTGTTGTGAAAGCCACAAGAGACAAAAAAAAGGAAAATCTCCAAAAAAGCTAATAATATAGATAGTAAAACTGTGTCCTATGACCCAGAAAAATTATCCTGTGACGACCTAGGGGTCCTGATCCCCAGGTTGGGAACCGGTGCCTTAAATGACAGAGCCATTCTCCTCTCTGCGGGGCTGCGACAGACTCACAAAGGGATGGAGGCTGGTAATGACTCTGCTCCCTCTCTGGTCACTCAGCCTGCAAAGGTCACAGCTGACAGAGGCTCCCGTGATGATCATCTCTCATCTATTATCCCCCCTAATCCATCCACCCATCCATATCTGCCCTCCTCACCGAGAGAAGCTGAAGAAGAAGGGGTGGAGGGCACAGAAAGTTGGGGTTTGACAGAAAAGAAGGAGGGGGGGTGTATTGTCTGAATTTAGTGCTAATTATTTTCTCTGCAGTGATTTTCAGTAGCATCAAAAAGTGGTCAGCGGAGACGGAGAGATTCTAGTGGTGTACTGAGGGGGGGTTGGGGTGGGGGGTGCGAGTAGACAGCTGATGTTTAAATGAGGGGTTGGATATTGATGTGACAGACACAGAGAGACGCTGGGACACAAAATCACTTTCCACAACACACCACCTACAATTAGAGAGCTTCAGATCACTTTCTACCCTCCACCCCCAGAACCCCTCCCCTGTCCCAGTCAAACACTGTAAAAATCTAACAAACATTTCAATGAACTCAAATCCCCTTTTATCAGGTAGTCATTGTGATGAGTTTAAAAGTGTTTCTAGTGTTTTCTGAGATTAAACAGGTGGAAACTGCCCATACGGACAAAAAAATACCCTTGTGGACAGGCACCTGCAGAGGATGTTAGAGGGGTTCAGGCCCAAACTCAAAAATCTATTCCTGGAATACATTTAAACTATAAAAAAGCCAGTTTTAAGGAATATTAAAATGTATGTATTTAAAACAAGCCAAGGTATGATGTTGGTTCAAACACTACACAACAGTACATTAATGCTACATGCAAAGAAATGAAGTGTACCACCTTCTCATTGAAGGCATTCAGAATAGAGTGGTGCAGGGATCACGTATTTTTGTAGTCCGACCCAGAAGTAAGCTGCATGGGTTCCCTCGACAAAAAAGCAATGTGATTTCTCCACAGGATTTTGGAATATTGTAAAAAATAAGATCTGTGATAAACGAACCTGTTTGATAAATGCACGATTTGTAATAATAATCTCCACATGTATACCCTACTTTTATATGTATTTAATGTCGTAGAACAAAACGTGATCCGTCTCTTAAATTTGTGTCAAACACAGTCCTTATTTCGAGCTATTTCTCAAAATCCTACGGAGAAATCACTCAGAGACGAGGGAACCGGAAGTTGTAAAATGCTAACTCACTTCCGGGTTTTAGGACTCGGTTCTGCACCACTTTATTGAGCCTTGGAAATAAGGGGCAATAAGACTTTATACCACTAATATTCTATTACTATGTTCCAACAAATTAGTTCATTAATAATAATAATAATAATAATAATAATAATAATAATAATAATAATAATAATAATAATAATAATAATAATAATAATAATTCACAAAATGACGAAAGCAAAACATAAGCCTTAGATAACAAAATGTATTTCTTTATGTTAGACAATTTCCTTTGATTTTATTTAAAACAGGGCAAAAGGACAGGTGCTCAAGCCCCTTTTGAGGTCTATCTCTGCATGTGCCTGCTTGTGGATGTGTCATGCATAAATAACACTAGGGTTTAGATGATTGTAAATTACGCCACATTACATTGAAAGCGGATGGTTGCTTCTACGGAGTTCAGACAACACCATTCATACTATTTTAACTCTTTCATGTGGTCAGACACACAACAACAACCCTGAGTATTTGATATGATGTGTAACACATACACTCTGACAGAGGGACAGAGAGAGAGTTTGTGGATTAGAATAGAAAATATCAGCAGATACAGCAGCAAAAAGTGCTGTTACACCGGGTCGACGGGGGGGCACCCAGAGTGCAACCTGATGGTCCATCTGGCTGTGATCCTGTGTAAAGGAGAACAACCAACATTCCACCTGCCAGAGCATTGTCAGATAACAACCAAGGCTAAACTTACAGTTCAGAGCGTAAATGAATGGGGAATTGAAACTTTAATGGAAACTAAAAATGTAATGTATGGTGCATAAAATCACATCGTCACATTCTCCTTTAACACTTTTCCCGAAATGCAACAGTTGTCTTTTCTGGGATGAAATGACAGTGGGAAGAAGCCTTTACTTTTAGAAATCAACACCAAGATTTGGCCAAAGATAACGCCTTTTGCTGCTTAGTAAAGATATACACATTGGCTATATTTGGAAATTAAAAAGCCTAATTAGTTTGCAACGAGGTATGAAAGAAAAAAGGTTTTACCCGACAAACAGATACATGGATGGACAAATTCTTTTTTTTTTTTTAAATCTCTATATAAGGCATATTTTAAATAATGCATCAAATTGACAACAAAAAATGAATGTTCAATTTAGCATTTGCTTATCAGAATACAGACTAATGAGTAGAATTACATTATGTATGTCTTTTTCTTTCATCTCTTTAAAAAGTATAAATAACATGCAAACATAAAGATTCAGATTCATCCCGTTAATATTTACGGTCATAATATTATTAATAATCATTTTAATGTATTATTTAATGACAGCATTCCAGTAAACATGTCAGCGGCCATTCACACCACAGCCTCCATAAAGAGGAGCTGTTGAGGTTGATAGTAACATCATATCAAGCTTCAAGTGAAGTGACCACCCTCCCCTTCAGTTAGTGTGACCAACAGTAGGGGGGGGGGGGCGGTCTTCAGCAGCCACCTTGTTAATAAGAAGGGAACTCCCATTGGGTGTTAACTAATTGGCTGTATAGCAGACAGGCCTCAGAGACACTCGGGCCTTGTCAACTCATTAGCATGTCGTTAGCTTGTTATTAGCTTAAAGCTTGTTTAGCTCCTCAGCCCGATGAATGATCAAGAGAACAATCAGTGGACCTCCACTGTGTGTGTGTGTGTGTGTGTGTGTGTGTGTGTGTGTGTGTGTGTGTGTGTGTGTGTGTGTGTGTGTGTGTGTGTGTGTGTGTGTGTGTGTGTGTGTGTGTGCGTGTGTAAGCATCCTGTAGTTTTACGGACAACCATTAAAGCTGTGGGGATGGATGAGGCCAATTTCCATTATTAATAAAAAACCTTTTAAATATTTGCTACATGTAAAATGACTAAAGTGACCACCTCACCTCCCTCCACACACTCTTTTCTATTATTTTCTTCTTATTAATAGTTATGCATGCATTCAAGACCATCAATTTGTTTTCATATTTTGTTCAGATTACACCGGTTTGTGATGCAAAATCTTAATGAGCATAGTAATTACTACACAAACGTCATTCTGGTGTCCTGTGTGTTGAATTTAAAAGATGTAGGTGTTTACCAGGGAGGGTGAAATGAAAAGATATTATTATTTTGCATTGGGGGAAATGCAGGATCCAGCTGTTTGTGATCCTGGGGATTGGGATTCAAAGCCAGGATATGCTTTATGGAATTAAAATAACACTTCACTAAACATTATAGACAGAAAGATTTGTTTGGATGTCCTGCCATTGATCAGTGATGCTTCTGACATTAAGTATAACACATAAAACACCAGCCTTTCCAGTAAACAGTCATTTGCTTCTATTTACAGAATGCCAAAAAAGATGCTACCACATTTCTGTTCTCCTGTCAATATGACTGGGAAAACCTTCCCCAGATGACCCCCACCGTACATCCACAGGCTGTATGGTTTTATAACATGCAAGACCTGACCCTCATTAAAACAAAATAGAATGAAAAGGGTCAAACTTTCTCAAGATCATCTACATTTTTCTCTTCAGAGCTCTTTGTCTTTGTTTTCACCTCTCTGTCAGCGATTCACAGCACAGGTCCCACCCCCTATTTCTCAGATATTGACTGTATGGATTACAGCAATCCTGTGTGTTTGTAGGTGCCACTGCATTAAATCCAGAACAAAATGTAGGAGATCACTGAGTTAGAAACCAGAGTCTTCAGGTGGATTGTGGAAGAAATTTACAACGAGCTGTAGAAGGAAAGGATAGGCCATGAAAACAATTGAGGGTTCCCTTTTTTTAACATTGTATAATGAATTTCAGTAACCAATTTTGCAGGTTAGTAGTGGTGTTGGCATTTATCAGCCACTAGAGGGATTGTGGTGTCATTCGAAAGCATGTGCATGGTCTCAGGCTCTACAAGCTCATCTTACGGAGTGTTGGTCCCTCCACTGGCAGCCTCACTCCCAATGAGGTCAACTATAGAAGCCCATGCTGCTGCTGATGTGCAGCTGTCGGGGTGCCGTGAGCTTTTGAATGAGTGCCACAAGCAATTAAGTTTGACTCAGCGCTGAAAGAAGTCTGTGATCACCACAGTCCAACAGGACAAAGTCCTTTTTATAATGACTTACTTTTGAAATTGCAATGCTGACACAGTTTTCCATTGATCTGAAGTGTGTATTAAATGATTTGAGAGCATCATTGCCATGTTTTAAGTAAGACCTTATTTCACAGGTATTAAGTTGCTACCACACAGTTATTCAGTAATCCAAACTATGGCCGGCCGGTCAGTTGTTCTGTGATCCACAAAGCCAGTGGTGTGTGGTCCTGTATGGCATTGAGTTTGGTTCCCTGTAATACGCTAAAATCAGTGATAAAATGAAATATCACGATCCTGTTCACTCTACTCCCAGGATTGTTAATGTTAGAAGAAGCCCGCTGCAGCAGGCAAATCATGGGGTCATATACTCCACGTTCTTCTATTTTACAAACAGCAGGGTGGCAAGTGCTGGCCTGACCAGGGGGCCAGAGGTGGTGTTTCTGTCCTTCTCCCTTTCCCTTACTTTCATGTTTCCGTTCATACTCACTTTGGAGCTGTATAAAATAACTGTGACACGTTCTTTTCCTCATTTAGGGTCATGGATGTATTAAATGTGAACACACTTTGAGCCTGTACCAAATTTGTAAGGAGATGCAGGTAAATTTGACCCTAATTAATTTCATGTAGAGATTTGCCCTCAAAAATTGAAATAAAAATGATGAATGTTTACTGAATGTGATGAGGCATGTTAATCTGAGCTGTTGGACACATTAGCTGTTTCTTTATGATCTAATATAACTTGCAACTTGTAAACAATTTATGTTTTTGTAGCTATGCTAGTGGCATGGTAGTTATTATATGCATGGCAAGTATGTCTGCATGTAGTAATATGAAAACATCAGCTCTCTGTACATTATGCTGTGCTAACGTTCCAATTAAGGATGAGAAACATTCTTGTGAAAAATACCTAGATGGAGGTTGCTGATCTGCTAGGCAGCTTTAAGGAAACCCATTGAGAGAACGAAAAGGAAACCCAAAATTTGGAGAAATGGAACCCCTGGATTTGATCCAATGGACTGTACGATAGTTTAAAGGGGGACATATTTTAAAGATCTCCCTTTTTTAGTGCTTCTCTACATTTATTTGGTTATCTGGTTTGCCTACAAACCCACACATTGTGAAATGAGACAACCCGGTCAGTTTTTGCGGGATTTAACAAACCATTCAGATTTGGCAAAGTATTGAATGGAAATACTGACACATTGGGGTATCCAGAGGGAGGGCTGCCCAGTGAATAGAGCCGAACAGAATAGAGAGCAGTGTGTCCGAGCCGGAGCTAAGCTGCTTCAGTCCAGGTTAAGCGTGAGTAATCTGTGTTGGCTCACAGGCCCCCAATGGGCCCCGGGCCCCCACTGCCTGGCCTGTCCCTTCTGCTTAATCTGCCCCACACTACCTGCCCCCATACCCTACCCGACTCTCTGCCCTCACCTCCCGCCACACTATTGTTTCTGTATTAAGTTGAGGGACTGCACAGACCAGACCAACAGACTGCAGAACAAGATAGTAAATCATGTTTTAGATCAGTATCATGACACTTATTTTAGATTGTAATGTTTTACTTTGAATCCTTGGTTCTACCAATAACCAAACACGTAAGAGATTCACTGTAAATCCGGGCCAACTGATCTTTGTGATCATAATGGTCATCTATGACAGTTTGAATTGCAAAATACAAACTTTACAGATAGAAAAGGCTTGCAAACTGTCTATTTCTTAACTATAAACTGATATATCATCTTTCCCTACCACAGAGCTTTATTATTTGCAATTAAAAAATAGAGCAATGCCTGCATATCCTCCAACAGGTCCTGATCATCTTCTTTTTTCACCTCCAGACGTTTAACTTCTCATCTAACTGTTAGGCTAACACATGTCCACCACTAACCCAAATAAACCACCTGAAGACACCCTTAAAACAATCAAGACCATAGGATTTATTTGAACCAAACATCAAAATATACACATATAAATTTGAGCACCAAAAACCTAGCAGTCCCCACACCAGAGACTTCTCCCTTCTGCTGTTGGCATTGGAGCTTTTATGTTCTTCCATTCCAGGTGCACCTCGTCATGCACCTCGTTGTAGCAATGCAGCACACCTGGGCAGAGGATCAGAGGGCTGTACAATCATGAGAGAAGACAAATCCATCATGCCAGGGGCCTCTCTTCAGTCAGGGCAGAGAGAACTCAAACTGTATAAAAGCTTTGACAGGACCAGCATGTCAGATGTGACCTGATGACAGAGAGCGTATGTTCTGTCATTAGTTGTTCTTCTTCTGCATGTGCCGGTATAATGAAGTGAGCTCAGGAAAACAGGACCTGTCAGCTGCTACTCCTCCATCTTTACAGAGAGGACATAAGGGATCTGTCAGCGGAGAGTCTTTATCTTCCATAAGTCTTTTTACGTAAATGAAAATAGGATCCAGGAGCATGTTAAAAAGCATACAGAAGACGCCAAAATATAATACTGTTCTTTAGGCAGGACCACGACTACAGGTTTACAGTAGCATGATTCATGATCCATATGCAAAAGTCCCTTAAATGTCAATTAGAAATTAAGTTGTAGTGTTATAAATGTTAAAAAAATTAATATTCTTAAATCAAAGCTGTTATTATTATTATTATTATTATTATTATTATTATTATTATTATTATTATTATTATAGCTTTCCTGCAACGCTGCAATTATGTCCTGTAATAATAATAATTCAGAGGCTTCAGCCTTTAACATTAATACAATTTACATTTATCAAATATATGTTTTTACTTAAAACATTCTTTAAGATAAAGGATGAGCACTTCAAATATGTACTTTTTTATGCTACTTGTCAATTATCATATGTTCAATTTAGGGGTGAAAATCTCTGAAAGATCGTACTGTTTCATAACAGATTTTTCTTCCATCTATAATGTCTTTGTATTTTTGAATGTGCAAACCTTTCAAATGAATTTAAAAAAAAATAATTCAAATAATAAATCCCAATTTCTTACACAGCTGTCCCACCGTATTTAAAATACCTTACCATGGAGCAAAATGCTGACTAAAGAGTCAACAGAGCCCACGCCAGACAAACTCACCCTGCCTCACATGGAAGCACTGTGAGGTAAATGTGAATTCCTTAATAGAAGAGATCTCTCTCACTGCTCCTCCTGTTTCAGTCCCTCCACTCCTCCGTCTCTTGTTAACATTTGTTGGATAAATCAAACACTTGACAATTACAACCAGAATCAGAGACTCTTTTGTGCTGACTCCACCGGGCTGCGTGGATGTGCAGGAGTGGTCGACACAAAGACACTGTTTACCCCCGCGCGTTATACCCTAACTCTGCTCAGTGGCTCAGCATAATCACTTGTTGTGGAAATCCCTTAGCACTTCACTTCCATGTAAAGTGTGTTTGTGTCTCCACACTGATTTACTACAGTGTGTGTCAACACTGAATGACTACGCAGACTGAAGTCAGAGATAACTGCTGCTTCACTGACCGCTCACTGTGCTTCTCATGTTTCATTGTTTCTGTGTTAACCTCTAAACACAATGACAAGAACTACACTGTTGTAAAGCACAAGGCATGAATGATGTATTAGTTCCCCAAAAACACTGAAAAATGGGAAATCCTTTGCTATATTGTCTTGTTAATTGTCTGTGTTGCATTCCCACATACACAATACAATGCTAAATGGTAAACACAAATAGGAAAAGGAATTAGTGTAAGAATATAACTACTCATCCTGCATTTTTATAAATTATAATTAACATTTTAAATTCAGGGGGTTGTGTTCTGGAGGCTGTGCTAAAGATGGTGGCAAAAATAGGAATTAAAAACACATTCACAGCGTGTGCCTGTTTGGAACGCTTCAATTGCTTGTAATAGTAGCCCTGACATTAGCCTTTGAGTACCTTTTAGGACCAGCTGAAGCAGACATTTAACTCCTGCCAGTTCACTCCAGGGATGTTCTGCCCCAAATTTAGCGACAACTTCTAAGAATGTGTTAAAATGACTATTTACCAGTGGAGTGGCCAAATCATATAGAAATAAAACAGGTAATTAACTCAAAACAATACTGCCGCTGAGGCACCAGTTAACTAATCTTATGCAGGTTGATTCAAGCCACAAGGAGAGCCATAGGAAAGGCTTAAGAAAGGAAACTGTGTTCAATATTCCTTTGATAGTGATATTGGATCATCAAATAAATGCACAATGGAGATTCTTGTCTGGACTTGGATCATAAGCCTGCGTAAGATTCGCTAACTGGTGCCTCAGCGGCAGTGGTATTTTAAGTTAGTTATCTGTTTGATTTCTATATGATATATTGCTTTATATTATTTCAGAGTTAATCATTTATTACCTTGCTGTTTTTGTTTATAGTGAATATATTATTATCCTTATTATTATTATTATTGTTATTTAGTGTTGCTATGCTTTTATTTTCAATGGCATGTTTGGGCACTGGGTGTTTAGGGCACATTGGGGCATATATTGGAGGCAGGTGGTGGTGGGAGCAGAGCAACAGAAGGCACCAATGGCGAACCGTGTCTATCACAACAGGACCTTCTGTAGCAACACTGTCTGTAGACACACCTACAGACATTTGTCTAATGCTAAGTGTGTTCATCCTTTTTGGAAAGTAGTCTAAAAGAACAATTAACGGATATCCAAGCAGCATGAAGCCATTTAAAAAAAAAAAAATCTTCTCCTGAAGACAGTGGAGAATTACCGCTGTGATTTATCGTCATCATCATAAACATCTGATTTCTTCCTCTCCTCAGTGAGATACAGTAGAGCCATTACCATTGACAAGTTAATGAATGTGTGTGTGTGTGTGTGTGTGTGTGTGTGTGTGTGTGTGTGTGTGTGTGTGTGTGTGTGTGTGTGTGTGTGTAGCTTGGTGACGCCACTGGCAGGAACTGTTATGACATGCCTGTTGCTATAGAAACGCTATGGTGAGGTGTCTGACAAGAACCATTTCCAGTCCCGGAGGGGAATGAGCGCTCACACACACACACACACACACACACACACACACACACACACACACACACACACACACACACACACACACACACACACACACACACACACACACACACACACACACACACACACACACACACATATGTTGTTTTCCAGTGCATTTGTGTGTGTGTGTTAGTGTGTGTATGTGTGTGTGTGGGTGTGGGTGTGTTTGGCAGGCTTAAACATGGTGGAGTCTCTTGGGCTCTCTGTGTGTCAGTTTGGTCCCCGGGGGCCCGCAGGAAAACAACTGTACTCACCAGCTAAATGATGATAAGCACTGTCTGGTAGACTCATTCTCTCACTGTATGAATCTCTCTCTCTCTCTTTCTGTGTGTTTGTGTGTGTGTGTGTGTGTGTGTGTGTGTGTGTGTGTGTGTGTGTGTGTGTGTGTGTGTGTGTGTGTGTGTGTGTGTGTGTGTGTGTGTGTTTGCCAATAGGTGAAAGAAATATTTCACTCTTGCCAACTGTCCCCATTAATCCGTGTTTTGTGCTGGAGAGTCAATAATAAAATGTGAAAAGTAAAGTGATTTACTTTCTGCAAATCAAGACAAGAACTGTTCTGAATACATTATTTCTAATGTATTGAAACCCAAATTTCCTCAGTTTGCTCTGTAGTTTCCTGTAGTGTTCATACATCCTGTGGGTTGCACACTATCTGTTCCTGCAGTAGAGGCGCTGTCCACTATCCTGTGACTCCTATGAAACTTCAACAAACCTGTGCATGCTTCAGCAAAATGTCTTTCCTCTGTTTTCACCACAGCTAAAGAACGAGTGCAGAACAGGATCTATAGGCAGGTAGTGAGGGGCCTTACTGATGTCCAGTGGTCTCCAGTCAGCAGAACACATGTAGCATTTGAGCATTCCTCCACTTTCTATGCCTTTTCAGTGCCATGTGATTCATGATAAAGATCCGCATTGATATTGTGAGAGCAACTTTGGATCAAACTTCGTAATGTGACGCATTTGTGTTATTTTGAGATTAGATTAGATTATATTCGATATACTTTATTGATCACAATTTGGGAACATTTTTCGTCTCAGCAGCATGTATAAGACATTGAATATGAATTAAAAGTGAGATGAAATATACCATTTAAAAAAGACATAGGGCAAAAGGATACACAGTATATCTACACGGTAAATCTGTTGAACACACAATATAAATATACAGAACTGAAGGCAGTGTACATTATGATGCCCAGCCTACACTAACAATTTACATTTGAGTTAAAAGAATAATTACAGTTTAAATCAATTAAAATCTTTAAGGGACCACCTGAGAACAATATATTCAAATGAGCACATTAGTTTTTTTGAAAAGGAAAAAATTGAGTGGGATCTGGATAACAGAAGAAGCTGGCCAGAGGGGAGTTGTTGTACACAGCTTTATGCAGGAATGATTCTTCTAACGGTTTCCAGAATAATCGACAGTGTAAACACGTCGACAGCTCTTTTTTAAACATGTGTCCACAGGTAATTCTCCACTTTAAATGTGATCAACTTTTTCCCCCCACAGCCAGATTCCCGGGGCATTGGGACCACCTCAGTTATTATCCCAGACCACGTGAGGTCTTCAGGTTATACCGCTCCTGTGTGTGAAGGCTTTATTGAGACACTCGCTGCAGCCTTTTGTTGCAGGTCAGTCTTTTAAGTATCCAGGGTGGGCTGGACGTCTTCATCAGCTCTCTGTATCTCGCGGCCCTTTGTACAGAGGTCTTGTATTCAGTGAAAGCCTCTTACAGGACCTCCCTCCTTCATTTTAGCCAGTTAAGGTTAGCCGCAGTCAGCACAACAGTTGTATTGGTCTCTCCATGCTCTCTACAGTTGTTTATTGTTTGGCTTCCATACATCCAGAGAGCAGCCAAAGCTTCTTATGCTGCAAAAAGGAGCCGCTGACGACAAGTAGCTAATGTGTGACTGCCCTCTCTTCACACGGCCCTCACAGCAGTAAAGCCTCTTATGTGCGCTCCTCTTCAGCTTCAGCTCAAAGTGAGCAGAGTAATTGATACTTCAACTCTCCAAAAGCTGCTCATTTGACATCTATACATGTTAAAAAGCATTCATGGCAATGTTATTTTATTTAATTGCTGGCATAAGGTTTGTAATTCCAAACAATACTTATTTATGTATTCTTTAGAAAAAGTTAGAATTGTTCTAAATGTTATTTGCATTTCCTTTATCATAAATCTGATATGGGGGCCTAGTTGTGCTATGTAAATAAAAAAGTAAATACAAAATACGTGATCATTTTCCCTTCCTGTGTGTGTATGTAGTTACAAAATTCCAAGTATTTGGGGATTTTTAATCTTTTCTCCCCTCCTCTCTGGCTCAATAAATCCCCTCCATTTTGTTAATGAAACCTCCATCAAAGTAATGAAGCCTTAAGTGTAATTGTGACACTTCCTACTGTGTGTGTGTGTGTGTGTGTGTGTGTGTGTGTGTGTGTGTGTGTGTGTGTGTGTGTGTGTGTGTGTGTGTGTGTGTGTGTGTGTGTGTGTGTGTGTGTGTGTGTGTGTGTGTGTGTGTGTGTGTGTGTGTGTGGGATGCAGATATGTGTGTCTATCCTGGTGGGAATTAATGACAAAGTAAATAATTCCCCTTTTGAGTATTTACCGCTTTATGTACTGTATTTACCGAAAGTGTTGACTTGTTTTACTCATGTGCTTCTTGTTGTAAATATATTAGTAGCAATTTTTATATGCCTTCTTTTTATATTTCATCTACTTTCAATGTTGTTTGGCTGCAAAATACAGCAGTGAATTTTTACACACAATTTGAGCTGAACTTCTCAAACCCATGGTAAAGAGAGTGTTGATTCATTGACTCTAAAATAACATTGCTGCTACACCCGCTCCTGTAGATCCACCCTGCAACATCAGGAGGATATGTCCTGTAGGGAGAGTGGGGTAAGAAAACAAAAATGGTCTTGTGGCTTAACTTGCCCCATATAAGGGGTAAATTGAGCCATCTGGGGGTAAAATAACCAATTGACTTTTTCAAGTTCAAACCTGAGTTGTTTGCCAGAGGAATGTTGTTTCTGTCTGCTGAATTTATGTTCACAAGACAAGAAATGTGCACAGTTACCTAGATACAGTGCTCACTGGCTAGCCACTGTCTCATCTTACCCCAATCTCCCATACTGACCCAGAAGGTGAGGCAGGTTCTTGTTCAGGCTCTTGTCATATCATACCTTTACTAGTGCAACTCCCTCCTGGCTGGTCTACCTGCAAGTGCAATCCGACCTCTACATCTAATAGCTTATTCACAATGCAGCCAGACTGGTCTTCAACCTCCCGAAATTCTCTGACACACTGAATCCGCTTCATATCAGGCCTATCGCGCCTATCCAGAACGTGGTTTAAGCATATACTCCAGCTCAGAGTCGGCCAATTGACTTGCAACTACTTCGCTGCAAGTGGGACCCAGGTACTACTCCGCAAAAACACGCCTGTTTGCTATCCTGGCCCCAAATTGAGGAAAGAGATGATTGATGCAAATTCGCCTCAGGCGCAAATGAAGCGATTGATGCGGGCATGCTTAGTTCTTAATTTTTTTCTTAAAATTAAAACATTTGAACGTTAAAGCACACATTTCGTTCTATTTTGTTTTGGTGACTGGTATGGAGCTAGTAACCCCCTGGATGTTTTTTCTCCTTTTTTTGTGATAAGAGCATCTTTCTGGAAATGCTGATTACATTGTTTAATACCCACTGTCTTATGAGACATTCATACAGCAGTCATTTAAAATCTACCAATATGAGTTCCAGATCAACACCAACATGAACAGAACGTGAAGGTGCTCCATGTGCATGATATCAGGCAGAAATTGGGTCGGGCTTTGTTGTTTTTTTTAACCACTAACTCTATGACCAATCACCTAACAACTTTCCACCACATGACTTTTTTCTACAGCTTCTAGACCATTTGAGATTTGAGACATGCAAACCAGACCAGTTGGAACATTGAAACAGTGTATTATTCTTAAATTGGTTAAATTCAAGAACCAAGTCTTTTGGTGAGATTGTGCCCTTAATCATCAAGAGACTGGATGTTGAAGAAAGCCTCCTTCGTTTTGGAATCTCTTGTTAGGGTCAGCTCCATAAAGACGTTGACTTTACGTGCTAAAGTTAAACTCTGCACAGAAATGGATGAATCGACTGATTGTAACAACAACATTATTATTATGTTTTTATGCAAGATATGAGCTGACAGCTAATTTCCATCTGCAGTCCTGTTACAGGTTCACACATACCAATGAACAGAACCGGGAACATTATTTATTGTCTATCACACTTACAATTATCAGGACAAATGTGTATGGTGACGAACAGGTGCAAACACTACAATGGCACACAACAATTCCATTAGTAGAAACGTGCCGCAGCTTCAGAAACCAAACAAACATATAAACACAAATGTGCCAAAACACTTGCAAATGAAGAATCTTAACCAACTTGACAAAACATGCAGACAGCTAGATAATAATGTTGGCTAACTGTCTCTGTTAGCAGAGTCTGTTTCATAACTGTAAGTGTTTGTCAGTATATTTGAAATGACTGGTTAGCTACATTAGCTAGCTAGCGCACAGCAGATCTGCAATAATATCAGAAGGAGTCATGTGATCAGATAGTTCAAATAAGCTAATAAAACTTATATTTTAGGAAACTTTCCAACAACAGTGGAAGTTTCATTATCCCTGAACATCACCAAGCGCTCCGGTCCCAGCTGTGTGCTTCACTTTTTAGTGTACCCTGGTTTACGTTGTGTTTTGAGCTTCTTGCAGCATTTTGTAAGTGCAGCGTTTCGTTGGTGCAGTGCTTTTAATAAACACTGCTCCTGTTTTATGAAGCTGGTGAATCTTGCATATGTTTTCAAGTTGGTGAAATTGTTTCTTTATTTGCATGTGTTGTGGCATGTTTGTGTTTTTTTAATTGTATCGTTTTTGAACCTGCAGCGTTTCCCCTAATGGAAGATTTTTGGGTTGTTTGGCGTGTTGGCACGTGTCAGCCTCTGTAGGTAAAAGACAGTCTTTATTTCTCTCAACCATGCATATGTGTTAATTGATTCCTTATCCTCTGTATACCATCGCATGTAATGCTTGAGATATTTGATGTTAGTTTATCCACAACCCATTGCAAATATTAATTTGTTTACTCTAAAAGTCTTGAAAGTGTGGCATATAGGCATTGCTACAATAACAAATTCATAGACATGAGGTTATAAGCAAACACTTTCCCTTTAATTGAGTGTCACCTGATATTTCCTGGCTTAGTTAAAGTGTTTATTCTTCTATTCAGAGCTCAGGAGAGGACAGTAAACACAGGCGCACATTATTTGGGGTAAATGTTGATCCAAGGCGGTGTTAGCCATTCTTAGGACGTCCAGAGCCGGCCAACATACTTCAGTTAGCTGCGCTGACAACCATTCAGTTTGTTAAGTCAGCGTTAAGTTCCCGTCGTTATGAGTCAAGCTGAACTCTTGACTGAGCATCCCGACTGGAATTCTCACCATTCTGTCACTCATTCTCCCCCGGCAGCAACAAAGTGAGCCCAGCGTGCTGAGGGCTTCAGGTGGAGACTGTGAGTGCTGAATGCTCTCACAGAGCCGCTCTGAGGACGTATTTAGATGTGCGGCAGCTGTATTGAGATGTACTGAGCCGTATTAAGACGCAGGGACGGAGTATTGAAGCTGCATTGAGAAGCACTGAGGTTGAATTGAGATGTTTTGAGCCATATTTAAATTTTACTGAAGCCGTATTGAAGCTGTATTGAGATGTATCAGAGCACAGCTAATTGAAGCTGAGCAGCAGAGAATGTTGTGCTTTGTAGCTGGACGGGATTGTCCATGCTGCAGCAGCAAGGTATTATGGTCTAAAGGGATCCTTCATGCTATTGTGGTGTAAGGAGATTGTCCACAGTAGAGAGTAAGAAAAGGAGAAAAGCCATGAAGAGAAGGAGCACTCGAGCTGCCAGAGGTGATGTAAGTCTGCTCGGCTGTGTGTTGTCCG
Source organism: Eleginops maclovinus (assembly GCF_036324505.1). Classification (NCBI taxonomy): domain Eukaryota; kingdom Metazoa; phylum Chordata; class Actinopteri; order Perciformes; family Eleginopidae; genus Eleginops; species Eleginops maclovinus. The sequence goes on from NC_086350.1 coordinate 25,880,770, forward strand.
TCTGAGCTCTGTGTCCCAATGGCAGAGCCGGGCTCAGATTAAATGTGTCCAGTGTGTGGCCCAGTACAGCCTCGCTGTGTGATGTGTGGCCCCGGCCAGCCTCTCCATTTAATACGTGGATCAGTTTGACCTCCACATTTGATGTGCAGAGCAGCCTAACCCTTCTTTTGTCAGGAAGAAAAGCCTCTAATACTGAGAGCAAAGACCTTTACAAGGCTGGCTCAGGAGTTAGTGTGACACACCCACACTCTGCCTGATGTTCACACTGAATGGCCATTTGGTTATCACTCCATTAGGCTGTCCAACATTTCAATCAGTCTGGCATTTGAAATATTTAACAGCAACAGAACACGCTGACAATAAACAATTAAAAAAGTTCATTCTTGAGTTAAGGAACAGTGTTTTCTCAAATGTGACATGCAATTACTAGCTCTTTTATAGAGTGATAGGAGTTTAGTGTTGTCATTAAGTTACTTTTTACGACACATTGAAGCTTTTAGTCGGGGGTATTTAGGGACATGTTTTATGAACTAGAAGCAAACGTGAATATCTCTTCAGCTTGAGTTTAGCACTGACCCCATTTCTGGAATCTAAACAAAAATGTGTTCAAAAAAACTGTGACTACGAGACATGGGAACTACAAGTGATGAAATGCTGACTCATTCACAAATTGTTGGACTCATTACTGCACCACTAAGTTCCCATCAGTCCTTAAAATCTTACTATTGAAACCAGCAGCCACAGGACCTGCATGTGTGTAAATCCATCTCCATGACAACTGAGTAAGCGCTAGCCACTATTGCTCCATAAAGCTGCATCAAACACTAGCAAGTGGACACTTACTTACTTAAGACTTTGGCTTTTTTGTCACACTGTCAGCACTGTCAACTGTTTTCTTTGTTAAAACCACTTCAAACAAAGATGTAGTCCTCACCGAAACTCTCCAGCTGCCTTTTCTACAACGATTGTACAGCAATGAAGGTGAAGCAATTAATACTGCAATTAAACACTACACCAGGTAGGAAGCATACTGCAGTCCCACCCCAGACAGAAGGGAGGGAGGAAGGAAGGAAGGAAGGAAGGAAGGAAGGAAGGAAGGAAGGAAGGAAGGAAGGAAGGAAGGAAGGAAGGAAGGAAGGAAGGAAGGAAGGAAGGAAGGAAGGGAGGGAAGGAAGGAAGGAAGGAAGGAAGGAAGGAAGGAAGGAAGGAAGGAAGGAAGGAAGGAAGGAAGGAAGGAAGGAAGGAAGGAAGGAAGGAAGGAAGGAAGGAAGGAAGGAGAAGAAAGGAAGGAAGGAAGGAAGGAAAGAAGGGTACAAAGCAAGGAAGGAAGTAAGAAGGAAGGAAGGAAGGAAGGAAGGGTACAAAGCAAGGAAGGAAGTAAGAGGGAAGGAAGGGAGGGTACAAAGCAAGGAAGGAAGGAAGGAAGGAAGGAAGGAAGGAAGGAAGGAAGGAAGGAAGGAAGGAAGGAAGGAAGGAAGGAAGGAAGGGTACAAAGGAAGGAAGGAAGGAAGGAAGGAAGGAAGGAAGGAAGGAAGGAAGGAAGGAAGGAAGGAAGGAAGGAAGGAAGGAAGGAAGGAAGGAAGGAAGGAAGGAAGGAAGGAAGGGTACAAAGAAAAGAAGGAAGAAGGAAGGATTTTTTATTGAAAGGGAAATAGTTTTGTCACAGCATTATTGTGAGAAGGCATTCGGCAAAAATATGTTCCAAAAATAATTTGCATGTCAGAGGAACATGTTCTCTGATGCTTTGACGGTGGACAAAGAATAAAAGGTGTTGATGAATTAAAGTGAATATGTGTTTCCTTCAACAACAGCAAAATGATACTAAACGTTTCAACCCTCTGAGACCCGTATATACAGTGGTATGCAAAAGTTTGGGCACCCCTCTGAGATTTCATGACAATTTGCTTTTCCTTTATAATAGAAGATCACAGCAACAACATTTGTTTTCCTACAAAGATGTAGACGTTTTAGTGTTTTCCAGACCAAAATTCTTAGGGTAGCATTACATAGTTTTATTATAATAAAATAAAATGCAAAAAATGGGATGTGCAAAAGTTTGGGCACCCTTATAAATAGCATTCATTTCAACACCTGTACGGATTTATAGCTGACAGGTTGCTGCACAAAATTGCTTTGATTAGCTCATTAGACCTTCAATTACAAAGACAGGTGGAACCAATCATGAAAAAGGCTATTTAACATAGGTAATAGCTGGCTGTGCCTGGCCTAGGTTCTTTCTTAGGGAGTGGCAAGATGGGGACCTCAAAACAACTCTCCACTGACCTGAAAGCTAAGATAATCCAACATTATAAATTAGGAGAAGGGTACAAAAAATTATCTGACAGGTTTAAACTGTCTGTCTCCACAGTCAGAAACGTAGTTGTGAAATGGAAGGCCACAGGAACAGTCCGTGTGAAGGAAAGATGTGGTAGGCCGACAAAAATAGGGGAAAGGCACAGGCGAAGGATGGTGAAAATGGTCACAGAGAAGCCACAGACCACCTCCAGAGAACTACAACAACATCTGGCTGCTGATGGTGTAGTTGTTCACCGTTCCACAATCCAGCGTACTTTGCACCAGGAAGAGCTCATTGGAAGGGTGATGTGCAAAAAGCCTTTCCTGAGTGTTAATCACAAGAAGAGTCGCATGAGGTATGCAAAAGCACATCTGGACAAGCCAGAAGCATTTTGGAACAAAATACTGTGGTCAGATGAGACCAAGATTGAGTTATTTGGTCATAACATGAACAGGTATGCATGGCGAAAAAAACACACTGCATTCAATGAAAAGAACTTGTTGCCCACTGTAAAATTTGGTGGAGGATCTATCATGTTATGGGGCTGTGTGGCTAGCACAGGTACTGGAAAACTTGTTAAAGTTGAGGGCCACATGAATTCCTTACAGTACCAGGAGATTCTTGACAAGAATGTTCTAGAGTCAGTCACAAAGTTGAAGCTACGCCGGGGTTGGATTTTTCAGCAGGACAATGATCCTAAGCACCGATCAAAATCCACCAAGGAATTCATGCAGAAGCACAGGTACAATGTTCTGGAATGGCCATCCCAGTCCCCAGACCTTAACATCATTGAAAATGTATGGATTTATTTGAAGAAGGCTGTCCATGCACGGAGGCCAAGAAACCTGACTGAACTGGAGACGTTTTGTGTGGAAGAATGGGCCAAAATACCACCTGCCAGGCTTAAGGGACTTGTCTGTGGCTACAGGAGGCGTCTACAGGCCGTTATTGCAGCAAAAGGAGGCAATACTAAATATTAATGGAATTATTTCTTAGGGGTGCCCAAATTTATGCACATGCCTATTTTTGTTTGAATGCACATAAACATGTTTCTGTTTGACCAATAAAAGTTATTTCACTACTGAGATGTTTCTGTTACCATAAGGTATAACATATGTTAAAATGAAGTTGCTGCTTCAAAAGCTCAGCAAGTGACAAACTGATGCAGTGGTTTTCCTAAGGGGTGCCCAAACTTTTGCATACCACTGTATATTATATATATATATATGTATTTTTCCTCAGTGTAATACAGTTTTACACATCCCAGAAATCAGCACAACCTCAGGTAATGTTATGTGTCCCCCATTAAAGAATTACACCCACTAATAATAGGGGATATTTGCCCATTAAAGTGTTTTACTTATCTATTAAAGCAGTATAATGAATATTTCTGATTCCTGCTCAGTTGATCTTCACACAAAACCTGAAAATAATATGAAAATATGACAGGTTTCATGTGCTTAATATGAAGCTTATTGTGTGATCAAATATTTTGTGTAGCTTAAAGAATCCTCAGTCTTGAATGGTGTCTGCCCTTAGGAGGGATTGTATTTATTTCAGTGATGCTAAGTGTGTGTGTGGGGGGGGGGGGGGGTTGAATGAGTGTTTTGATAGGATTCCCCCATTGATAAAACACATTCGGTTGACAAGCGGGCATTGTGGTCCTGCAGCAGCTCTGTATTCAGGTGCTATCAGAGCCTGCAGGACAGCAGAGAGTACAGTGCTCTGATGGGAATGAAGATGTCAGAGGGAAGGAGACAATGAGCGTATTCCCATCTGCTCGCTGCGGCTTCATTTCACTTCTCTTTTATCTCTCTGCCTGTCTCTTTATTTATCTGTGAAAAGGCAGAATGCTTCCCTGTCACAATACCACCCGCTGTGATTACCATGCAAATGTATTTCATTAGGATGGAGATGATCAACATAATGATGATTTTTAATTAGAATGTAAATGATGATTATTTCTATGAAGACATCAGCAGCTGGGGGAGAGGACTGTGACAGCAAGCTGCTGATGTCTGTCTGTCTGTCTCTGTGTGTGTGTGTGTGTGTGTGTGGGTGTGTGTGTGTGTGTGTGTGTGTGTGTGTGTGTGTGTGTGTGTGTGTGTGTGTGTGTGTGTGTGTGTGTGTGTGTGTGTGTGTGTGTGTATCTGTCTGTCTGTCTGTCTGTCTTTCTGTCTGTCTGGGTGTGTGAGTGTCTGTGTGTGTGTCTGTCTGTCTGTCTGTCTGTCTGTCTGTCTGTCTGTCTGTCTGTCTGTCTGTCTGTCTGTTAATGTGTGTTTGTTTGTGTGTGTGTGTGTGTGTGTGTGTGTGTGTGTGTGTGTCTGTCTGTCTGTCTGTCTGTCTGTCTGTCTGTCTGTCTGTCTGTCTGTCTGTCTGTCTCTCTCTCTCTCTCTCTCTCTCTATGTGTGTGTCTGTGTGTGTCTGTCCGTCTAAGTTTTATAAACATCCAATGAGGTTCCTTTAAAAACCAAATGCATTGTATTTATTTCACTGTGATGACACTTAATGAATAACTACAAAAATAACATTTTTTTGAATCTTTGGGGGATTTCTAAGTTTGAGGGTTTCTATTTTTTAGGGTGGTTGAATTCTGAGAATTCCTTTATTGTTTGTCCCACAGAGGGGGAATGTACATTGATAAAGCAAAGTATAGATAGAAAATAGAACACTATTATATAAAAGCCATGCTCATAGGATTTAAAATAAAAAGTATTACAATTTAAGTACACATTCGGGTAGAGATAAATTAGAAGCAGCAGTATGTGTATGAGTAGGTGTAACGTTGTAGAATGAAGTGTGGAATATAAAGGTAGTAAATTATTGTTACATATAGATTCTTGTTACAGTAATGGATGGACTAACTGAGATAAGAAGCCAGTAGTGATAATGAAAATAGCTATGAGTGAGCAAGAGTGGTTCCTCAGTCAACCTTTACACCTGACCATTATGGGGGGCCTGAATTAAAGGCCTAGGAGGGGTGAGGGGAATATGTACGGTACAGAAAACAGACATACAGTGGGGCAAAAAAGTATTTAGTCAGCCACCAATTGTGCAAGTTCTCCCATTTAAAAAGATGAGAGAGGCCTGTAATTTTTATCATAGGTATACCTCAACTATGAGAGACAGAATGAGAAAAAAAAATCCAGGAAATCACATTGTAGGATTTTTAATGAATTAATTGGTAAATTCCTCTGTAAAATAAGTATTTGGTCACCTACAAACAAGCAAGATTTCTGGCTCTCACAGACCTGTAACTTCTTCTTTAAGAGGTTCCTCTGTCCTCCACTCGTTACCTGTATTAATGGCACCTTTTTGAACTTGTTATCAGTATAAAAGACACCTGTCCACAACCTCAAACAGTCATACTCCAAACTCCACTATGGCCAAGACCAAAGAGCTGTCAAAGGAGACCAGAGACAAAATTGTAGACCTGCACCAGGCTGGGAAAACTGAATCTGCAATAGGTAAGCAGCTTGGTGTGAAGAAATCAACTGTGGGAGCAATTATTAGAAAATGGAAGACATACAAGACCACTGCTAATCTCCCTCGATCTGGGGCTCCACGCAAGATCTCACCCCGTGGGGTCAAAATGATCACAAGAACGGTGAGCAAAAATCCCAGAACCACACGGGGGGACCTAGTGAATGACCTGCAGAGAGCTGGGACCCAAGTAACAGAGGCTACCATCAGTAACACACTACGCCGCCAGGGACTTAAATCCTGCAGTTCCAGACGTGTCCCCCTGCTTAAGCCAGTACATGTCCAGGCCCGTCTGAAGTTTGCTAGAGGGCATTTGGATGATCCAGAAGAGGATTGGGAGAATGTCATATGGTCAGATGAAACCAAAATAGAACTTTTTGGTAAAAACTCAACTCGTCGTGTTTGGAGGAGAAAGAATGCAGAGTTGCATCCAAAGAACACCATACCTACTGTGAAGCATGGGGGTGGAAACATCATGCTTTGGGGCTGTTTTTCTGCAAAGGGACCAGGACGACTGATCCGTGTAAAGGAAAGAATGAATGGGGTCATGTATCGTGAGATTTTGAGTGAAAACCTCCTTCCATCAGCAAGGGCACTGAAGATGAAGCGTGGCTGGGTCTTTCAGCATGACCATGATCCCAAACACACCGCCAGGGCAACGAAGGAGTGGCTTCGTAAGAAGCATTTCAAGGTCCTGGAGTGGCCTAGCCAGTCTCCAGATCTCAACCCCATAGAAAATCTTTGGAGGGAGTTGAAAGTCTGTGTTGCCCAGCGACAGCCCCAAAACATCACTGCTTTAGAGGAGATCTGCATGGAGGAATGGCCCAAATACCAGCAACAGTGTGTGAAAACCTTGTGAAGACTTACAGAAAACGTTTGACCTCTGTCATTGCCAACAAAGGGTATATAACAAAGTATTGAGATGAACTTTTGTTATTGACCAAATACTTATTTTCCACAATCATTTGAAAATAAATTCTTTAAAAATCCTACAATGTGATTTTCTGGATTTTTTTTCTCATTCTGTCTCTCATAGTTGAGGTATACCTATGATAAAAATGACAGGCCTCTCTCATCTTTTTAAATGGGAGAACTTGCACAATTGGTGGCTGACTAAATACTTTTTTGCCCCACTGTATGCCTATATCTCTTATATACCAGTGTTAAGTGGTTCAATTTAAGGGGGGATTTTTCATAAAATAAAATGAACTGAATGAATCGTGCAATTGACTGAGGAAGAGTAAAGGAAAAATCAAATAATAGGATTTGTTTATTACATCTTCAGATATACAATATACTATCAGAGCGCAATATTTATGAACTAGCTTTCATGCTACACGCGGCTACCATCACAAGCAACAGCGCTGTCCGTGGTTCTGAAACAACGTCACTGATAAACGTCTGATATGTAAATGTTAATATGTATTGCAGCAGTCAGTCTGCCTGTGGGCGACATGGACAGATATTGTTTATTCAGGCCTCTATTGTCAGGCTTCTGAAACTGAACCCAAGAGCAGATACTGGGACAAACAGATGGTTTGATTGCACGGCAGGTGTGCTGATTGTTGATTTGGGCCAGGTGAGTACTAGATGAGTCAAGGGGGAGGACCCATGACATTTATCCGCACATTTAATAGGCTTAATGTATAAGGAAACATGGACACTGATAATGATTCCTCACAATCATTATCAATACGGTCTGCACTGTATATAGGACACACACACACACACACACACACACACACACCCACACACACACTACAACTACCACTTTCAAAGGTACACACCAAACCCATACACTGCAAATTGATAATTGACACACATAATGATTTCTCAACAAATAATCTCAGCATCCTACCGGGGCTTTTCTGCACAAGATTAACACCATAACTGATGCTGCTAAATCTACATATATTTATATCAAATATAACAGAAATTATAAATATATATATCAGATACACATCGGGCTGCATGACAATTCCTGGAGATGAGGCAGAAGGTTATAATCAAACATAAAATACCTGGAATAATTATTTATATATTTCTCTATATGTATCAAATTCTGTTTACACTACATGTAATTCCCTATAGCTGTGACCAGATACATATTAAATAAATACATCTAATAGCATCTATCAAACTCCAAAGCAAGCAGAAATAGAAAAGGTGTGGTGTACAGTAGTAGGACACACACAAACACACACACACACACACACACACACACACACACACACATACACACACACACACACACACACACACACACACACACACACACACACACACTGTTATGACCGGAGTGATCTAATGATCTTGTCAGCCCTCTTGTTTCAGTGCTGGAAGCTCTCATTGATCACTCTCTAAATGCTCTTTGATGATTAGAGTTCCTATTGTGCTGTTTGATGCAGACAGTAATTGATAGGTGCTGACATGATGAGGATTGTGGGAGATGTAATGGAATGAAACTTTTCAGAGTGGAGCTGCAGGTCATCTGTCTCGGAACCCCTCTCTCTTTCTCTCTGTGACAGCCGTCAGCTCCTCTTTCTCTCTCTTTCTTCCATGCTTTTGTTAGGTAAATGAGGAGAGGTTGACCCCATTCTCATTTTGCAGCCACCCGCTGGCCGCTGCAAGACAGAAAGAAATGACAGGCTGAGTGAATGAATGAAACAGAAGGAGAGAGCCAATGAATAGCTTTTTCCTATTCAAGTGTGTCAATTCTGAATTCGCAGTGTATGAATTTGGCGTGTACCTTTGAGGGTGGTAACTGTGTGTGTGTGTGTGTGTGTGTGTGTGTGTGTGTGTGTGTGTGTGTGTGTGTGTGTGTGTTAATATTGCAGTGTTCTGAACGCCATTTGCTACCAGTTTCAATCCCCAGCTTCACAAAGACCAGACCTAACTTCACACAATCCCTGTCATTTTTGGATGCAATACACTATCCCTAGATAATGGTAGTAAATACACATTGGTTACAAATGGAAAAGCAAGAGCTAAATGTAATCTGTGAGATGTGGTTCCACCATAATTGACAAAAGTGGAAGTCTGGCTATATTTTCTAATGGGAATATTATTTTTGAGTGAATAAAACTCAAAATGGCGTGCGATAGGCACTTTATTTGCTCAAGCTAACTCAATAATGATGAATGGACTGCATTTATATAGCGCTTTTCCAATCTTTACGAGCCCTCAAAGTACTTTCACATAGCCAGCATTCACCCATTCATACAGAATCAGAGAGGCTACCATGCAACGTGCCACCTGCTCAAGGGATACTCATTTTATTCACACAATGTTAGCCATGCCATCAGGAGCAACTTTAGGTTAATTATCTTGCCCAAGGATACATCAACTGCAGCGGTTGTGATCAAACCCCCAACCTTCCGATTGTTAGACAACCACACTCCCTCAGCAATGGTTAATTGAACGTGAGCAGGGATGCTGATGTTTATGCTGGCTGCCTGAATGCACCCTCAAACCACTGGCTTTCAGATACTGAGGAAAAACAAAGTATTCAACGTCCGATGACTAGGCCAACCATGGCACAATAATATTACCATTGTTATGTGTTGGTGCTGTGGTGCCAACTTTGAACTTGAAGATAACCAAAAGAAAGAAAGGCTTATGTGGCTGCCAACTGAGTACTGGAAACTGTGCCATTTTAGGGACTTTTTGAAGGTGCTTATCCCAATAGTATATTTAAGCTAAGACGTTTTGACGTTGCAAAAATGTCCTATGGTCGTTGCTACTTGGATGATGGGTGAACAGGAACAGTGTTGTTACATCCCAATAACCATTTGTTTTATCTGTATCCAGTGAAGGGGTCATACAAATGCTTTCCTTATTTATGCTTCCATTGATTGTTTTCAATGTAAAGAAGGCACACTCAAACGGAGAACGAAGCCTTTGCGGCGTTCCAGCGCTCCCAAGCAGCTATTATTCGGAGAGCAAATGTGGGGGCCAGAGTAGAAAGTAGTTCAACTTTTTGAATGCAGCAGCATGCAACGCTTGTCATGTGACAGGGAACAAACAATCACTGATGTCTTTACTTCTGTTTATTTCGGTCCACAGCACATATGGAGGAGACGTTGTTTATATTAATGTGGGTCTATTATTTAGCTGACTTTAAGATCCATTCAGCGTTTCAACTATTTGCGTAATATCCTCTTCCGTCTCTGCTGTCCCATGGATAATATTTTAATGCATCTTTATAAAAAATGCCTAGAAGAAAATACTTAGCAATGTTAGACTTAACCTGCCTCAATGCCACTGAGAAGTTGGCAGAAGAGTGCCTGCTAGTATCTGTTTTCTGCATACTCTGAACCCTGCTCTATCCTCTGCAGGTTCAGGAGGAACTACAGTTGCTCCTAAAACACGGGTAACAGTTTACACCCTTGACAGTTCTCATTTGTAATGCCAAGGTACCCCTTGCTAGCTAGCCAGCAAGTTACCCCAATCTAGCTAGCTAGCAAACCAGCTAGCTAATGGGAGTTATTGTAGCTTGCTGTAGATACTTAGCTTGGCACACACTTAAGCTCCCTAGCCTGCAGGTAGTCAGTACTGCTTTGTAGTACTAGCACCACTTATTGTATACTGAATAATTTTTGTAGCCCCCTTCTGATGAAAGCATATTTATGTCACTCCAAAAACCTGCTTTAAATGATCCATGTAGAGCTGATCTTCTGTATCACATTAAAATAAAGAGGATTAAAGAGATTCACCACAATCCTCCAAAACAGCTTCAATGCTTCTTATCATAGATTCACCAGGGATGGTTCAACAAAACAAAAATCATTCTATTAAATACCTAAAACAATACACAGTATATATACAATAACATAGAATCTAACAAGGAGTATAATTGAAATAACTTTATTATGGAAACCTTCCCAGATCACTGGAGAAGACAAATACTTTACACTTTAAAATTAGAAACAGATTTACATCCCAGACACAGTCTTATGTTCACTTTTTATAAACTAGCATTGAGGCCTCCAGTTTTTCAATAGTTTGGTAACTGTTGAATTTCTGGACAAACAAACTTTGGAATTGAAACAAACTGATAGTTTTGCCCTTAAACCTTTGTCAGTTCGTCAGTCCATGCTAGTTCGCAAATCACATCCAGGTCAAGTTTTTACAATACCAAACACATATCACCAGAATCCGCATTCTGAAATTCTATACACATTCCTTGCCGGAGCTTTTGGAATCAGCTGATGAAACAAATTCACAGCAGACAGTTCATTCAAGTTTCATTAAGGTGTTCCCTTTAGGTTTCAGTCAATGTCTTTTTTGCTACACACACATCAACGTGATATACATCAGGAACTGAGAGTAGAGGTAATATGTCTTTGCAAAGAGTGTCAACATGGACACTCAGCAGTTTATTCCTATCTGGAGTTTAATGTTGCCAAAGGATGGGCCACCTTCCTGAGCTTCCAGAGAACAGCTCGGGACAGAGCTTTCCATTCTTGGCTTCAATGGCAGAACTTTCAAAGACCTTTCATCCTCTTGTACTGGTTTGTGGTGATATTGAAATCCTTCAGTCGGAAGACCACTCAACCTTCTGTCCTGCTCGTCTCCAGAATTGTTGCACAAACACTAATCAGAGTAATTCCTGCGGTGCAGTTTCTTTTAGTCAAAGACTGGTGCATTCACATTCAGGCTATAAAATAGGAATAGGGACTGCTTTGATGTCCCATACAGTCCTGTTGCTGTCAGAAAATGACATCACTACAGGCGTGGCCAGTACTGTGACATGTCCACTTCATTTCCTGGAACTTGCACTGGAACTGAGACACCGGGGGAAATCAGACCTGGTGAGAGGGGAGCAAAGAGGTCATTAGAGTTGACAGACATACCACAACAAAGTCTAAAGATGAGTTTTTCCTGAGGCATTCGAACTAGAACAAACGTGCAGATGGTTGGAAAGACCAAAGAAGGTCTGTATATCTTATTTTATCTTAGTATGTTTCAGTTCTTGTCTGACAAGCCCTCCCCGGACCTTTCTTTCTTCAATAATGAAAATGATACAACTAAGCATTCTGCAAACCAACATAACTCTATTTTAAATACTAGTGGAAATTCCAAAAACACCAAAAATGTCTAAAAACTGTTGGTGTTATTTGTAGAGAATAACAGATATTTCCATTTGCTGCACTAAATGATATCTTGTGCTGTTAAATGAATTGTTGTTAAGTTGCTCAATTGGGTTGGCCTTGTTTTGTTATTAATGTGCATTTGGTGACATGTTGATGTTAAGAGTATAAGGATTGGTGTTACATTACATGAATCTCAGAAACGAGAAGAGATGATTTATGCCAGATTTAATTGCTAATTTCCATCTGCAGTCTAGCGGATGAACCTTTAATGTTCTCAATGCTTCCCCCGAATGCTGCATTTACGTTCTAACAATTATATTATACCACTTGCAAAGACACTGAGATATCCCCTGATCAGAGGTATTATTACTAAAGGAGGGGAGGGTTCAAGAGAATTAACCGTAGTCAGTTTTCTTCCTACCTGTTGACGATGCGGAGGACGTCATTGACTGGCTGTTGATGTGTGGCTGCATGTGTGGCGGAGTATATGTCTCATAACTTCTTCCATTTACAGTGGGGCTGGTGGGCAGCATGCAGGAATAAGAGCTCTGGCTGGATGCCTGGAAACATAAAATAATAATACACATTAAAAAACTGACTCGAGAAGTTCGAGAAGTTAAACAACGTATATTAATGCTTTGTTTCGCCACAAGGTTCAGCTCCCAGTATAATGTGTCCTTATTCATGATGGAGGTCTGAGATGCTTCCAGAATCCATCATTAAATATTGTCTGGATCCATCAAGTGAGTGTTCAGACCAATAAACAACAACCTTTTAAACATGCATGGGGGGGGGGGGAGACTTTGGTATGAGCCAAGGTATACAAATGAGTACATGAAATACAATCCAAGGAGATATAAGTGAACTCTGCAGCTGTTTTGTCCATTATGACATTTCCGAGGGAATCAACCTTGTGCAACATTCAGGAAGGGATCTATCAGAAATGTGTGTTTGTGTGTATTTGATTAACTAATGCGACACTGTGTCACATAACAAAAGTTCATCGAGCCTCAACTTCTTTGCTAAACATATCTGTGTTTCTTTTGCCAGAGGCTCTGCTTTCAGTGAAATTTTGAAATGGAGGTTTTTGAAGTTGTCAAGAAATATTGTGAAAGGCGTACACTTATTATATCCCCGGACATTGGGTCGGCAGAAAGAATTGTCACATTGTAACGACAGAAGCATAAAAGCCTGCATAAACTGACCCATATCTCAAAATGAAAACATCCCACCCATTTGGATTGGGGGACCCTGACACATCTCCTCTGCTGCTATAAGGTAAGATTGCTGCCAGACTCACACGGGCCACATTTCACATACAGACACTAGAATCCTACAAGATCCCCAAGACGGATGTAGTTTGTTTTCTGCCTTCAAAGAGCAGTCAGTTGAACCCTTTCCCCTCAAGCTATAATAAGTAAGACATGGCCAATCCAAGTGGATCCAGGCTTGGTGGTAAACTTGTATAGACTCAATAGGTTCTGATAGGTCAATGTTTAGATCCGATTAACAGCTAGAAACTAACTCAACTCAACTAACTCAATTAACTCAGACCCCCCAACGCCAAAAAGACCATGAAAAGCCAAGTTCATGCAAGACAAACATTCAAACATTAAGCAACTGTGTCAACACATCGACTGTTCACATGTATATCAGCATAACCCTTACCCCAGCTGAAGCCAGGTGTGGCGTTGCAGTGATTGGTTAGCTGTGTGTTGTGCTGTTTAGTAGAAGTATCTTACTTGCATAGGCAGACTGGCCGCCATACTGAAGCTGGGCATGGTGGGTAGGCCGTAGCTGTTGGACAGAACTGAATCCGACCTTCCCAACATGGATCCTGACGAGAAGGACACTAGAGAGGTGGAGAAATGAACAGAACAATGAGATTTGTATGGTATCACAGGCGATGTAAGCTTACATACAAACTGTAATAATGTCTTTATGACATTGGTGGATGCATTAGAGATAATTGGTCATTGTTTGTAAGTCACAAAAAAACGGAGTACATTCTTAAAAAGCGAGAATACACTAAACTTATTTTTGTAAATACAATACAAACTGTAGAAAGAATATCTTCAGTTCATAAATACCTTATATTATTAGCTAAAATATGGCGAAACACACAGCTATCATTTGTAGCACTCACAGTGAGCCAGCATTGGCAGCTGCAACAGATGTATTTCAGCTATCATAAAGAGCTATCCATGTTTTGTATTTAGCCATAATTTGCTTGAATTTCGTGTGTCTGTTAGGACAGATGATGCATAAATGATGCTGTGGGAGTGGTCTGAGAAGTTTCTGTAGATACTTTTTTAACTGTTCCCTGCTCCTGAGGATGTAATCAAACAATATGTTTTCTGTGAAAATGGCCTGTTGAAACATGCTTTTTAGTGTAGAAGAGTATGCACTTGTATAGTTGTATTACAGTACCTGGTGTAGTAGGTTGTGGCATAGGCTGGTAAACACTGGTGTTGAAGCTGCTGCTGATGGGGATATGGTTGGAGGAGCTGGACACCTGTCGACGTTGATTCCTCAGTTTTTCCTCTCTTCTCCACTTCGCTCGCCTATTGGAAAACCAAACCTGCAGATGCCATGACAGAGAAGATGTTAAAGGAGGGCTTCACATAAAAAAAACCCCCATCAATTTCTACACTAGTTTAATTCATGCTATTTAGGGTTAGGGTTTTATACTTTAAATATGCATTATTACAACACACACACACACACACACACACACACACACACACACACACACACACACACACACACACACACACACACACACACACACACACACACACACACACACACACACACACACACACACAAATGTATTAACACAAACACTCCCATACTCACTTGTACTGTAAGCCTAAACTAATAATGGTAAATAAAGCCTACCTGTATTCTGGCCTCTGGAAGGTCTATTTTGTTGGCAAGCCGTTCTCGGGCAAACACATCTGGATAGTGAGTCCTTTCAAACTCTGCAAGAACATCACATTGAGTCATTACAGGATAGTATGCAATTTCTAATTAATGGACATCAGAACAGTTAATTCAAAGATGGTATTACAGTGATGCAATGCTTTCCAACATCCCCAATTATGAAGTGGTCAAGGAGCTTTGCTATGGCCTTTAAACACTGCATCACTGAAGCCCTTCTCACAGTCAGTGATTCCATTAATATTCTGTCTGGACAACTGCACAACTTGCATCCTATAAAAACAACAACAAACACCTCAAACTAAAACCTAATTTGTATTCCCTGTGGCCACACATTCTGGAAATCATATAATATTCCTCCCATCACTATTTACTGCCAGACCTTGTAATATATGCATTTAAACTGTATTCTTTATGTGCCTTCCATGGAAAGATTACTTGATTAAAAGGATCTAATAGTAACAAATTATTAACACCAATGGGTATACAGTATGTGCATTTTGCTTTATGCAGATCACTAATGCCTGTGTCTGTTTCAGGACATCTACAGAGAGTCAAGTCCATCCATGGATTTAAGAGAAATTGGCCAAAAATGCATGTTTTGAATGAGGGATAAGCGATGCAGTTTGTATAACCTGTTTCATTTTACATCTAAATTACAGTTGAAACAGTTTGAACAGTGTTAGTGATGTCATCATATGGACATCCCTATAATTGTCTGATGGGAACATTGAGAATCTGCCAGGCCTCAGTTTGGTCAAAGGGGAGTTCTTCCTCACTTCAGATACATACTGTACAGTAAAACACGTATACATATACATGTTTGTGACTGTATCATGTTTAATGTGTGTAGCTGTCCGATGTTCTGATAAACTACCAGTTACCTTTCTCCAGCGCCTCTATCTGCTCCTGTGTGAAAGACGTTCTGTTCCTCTGTAACTTCCTCTTCAGCTGGAGCCTCATCTGAGTCTCCTCTGAGTCGTCACCATTGGAACTTCCAGATATGGTGTTCTCCCCCCCCTCTGGCTGCGGACACTCTGCACACAGGAAGTAAGGTACACGTTGTAGTTGGGTTTAAAGATGTTTTGACGTCCAAAGTAACACGAACAAGAAACTGAGTTAAAATGTAAAAAACATTAAAATACAGTTTAAGAATCATGCATTGAAAATGTAGTAAGTTCAGAAAATATTTATAATAGGTTTTTTAAGAAAATGTACTAAAGGGTCAAATTTAGTTTGAAGTTTGTTCTACATTAATCTATATGAGGAACTTTAATCTATAAATAAATAAGTTATTCATTTACCCACTAAACTGCAATTAAAAGAAGCTACAAAATATATATAAACGCATTTTAAACTGACTTATTTATTTGCATAGCATTATATTTTTATCAAGTGTTTTTCTGCCAGTCTGCAAAAGAGGCTAATGTATAGTTTGACTGATTCAAAAAATGCTAAATTATATTGCTTTGAATAATTTATAAAAACTACTATAAGTGCAAGAAATACAAGCCCTCCATGCAGGGGAAAGAGTGGCAAGTTATATCAACTAAGTCAGTGGTGCAGTACTTCACTGAAACACAGGCCTTGATCAGAGCGGCAGTATACAGTATGTTATATTCCCAATCATGTGCGGTAAAGTGAAGGCACAGGGCCCTTCAGAGAGGAGATCTCCAACATGTGATCCCTGAGCAGACGAGCGCTCCTGTCCCTCCCTGTGGAACTCATGTTATTTGTGGTGCTAGCCTAATTATTCATTATCCCCAGCAGACAGAGACTGCAAAACAGAATGAAGCCATTGCTCAGTGTCACAGTCAGTCAGGCAGAAAGAGACACAAATGAGAGCAGACGCCCCTTCTCCCTCCCCTGCTCTCTCTCTCACACACACACACACACACACACACACACACACACACACACACACACACACACACACACACACACACACACACACACACACACACACACACACACACACACACACACACACACACATGCTGCAGACTGATGTGGAGGCAGCAGCCGTGGTAGTATAGCCTGACTTTGTTTCTCTGTTGTAATCCCAGGGTGCTGGAGGAGGAGCAGCAGCATATGAGCCTGTCCTCCACACAGCAAATGGGGCCTCCGCCACACACACTGGAGGAAAGGGAGAGCTGCTCATGTCAACTCAACACAATGTGTCCTCTGTCCCGTATAATGGGAATTTTGAATCAATTTGCAAGCGGGCAATTTACTGCGGCTGCTGCATTCTTTTTATGAAGAAATAATTAAAAGCATGGCTCAATGGGATGAATGTGACCTGAGATCAAGTCAACAAAAAAGATCTTTGAATGTTAATACCAGAACCCGGTTTTCTAACAACAGAAATATTTAAAAATTGTAATATAAGAGTTATTAAACTTCTGGGTACTCAGAAAATGAACTATTCAATCACAAATCTAAATTAAAATCTCAAAGTTGTATTCTTTGGTTTCTCAATTATGCCCTTCCAATGTAAAGTCTATGATACAAGCAGGAACAATTAGGAAGTGATACATGAAGTGGAAAACACGGAAATAATATAATTACATGACATACAAACAAAAATATGTTGCTCTTAAAATAAAAAAACATCATTTAGAATTTCTATTGGGGAAACTGAACTTCAACTAACTAAATGAGCGACATATTCAGTCAGAACGTTTGTCTTATCCCATTTTTAATTGAAATGAGTTCCGTTCTAGTTCTGCGCAGAGTCTAGATTAGTTTCCTAATTGGTCCAACCTGCGAACCAGTTTGCTTTTCCACTGACCAGAGCCTGAGAGGAGCCGAGTCCTGTTATCATTGTTTGTGACACAGTGTGAAAATCCTTCACAATTACAACAATGGCAGCCTAAATTGGCTCTCTGATCATGCTATTAAAAGCTAGATTGATAATCTTCATAATACTCTTTGTTTGGCAGCATGGCGCTTTTAAATAAATGATTTGTATAATGTAAAGTTTCTCTCATATTATATGGATGATGTTAACCTAGCCACAGGAGCCAGTCTAAATAATCAATAACAAAATTAAAAAGAATTATTCACCACAATGATAGCAAACCAAACCCCCAGGAAGTGCTCTGGACTTTGAGAAAATATTCATAGTGGCCAAACGGCGGTACTACAACTTCCGTATCAGTCCGTGACGTCACCCGGCCCAGAAATACTTTTTCCCATTGAATTACTTTGGGGAAGGTACGTCTGTAAATCAGTGGATACATTTTTAAAAAACCAAATAAACTACCCAGTATTAAAAACATTAGGTACTTAAAGTTGTAAAATGCGCTAAAAGCTGATATTTTCTCTCCATTCATTCTACTGAGCCGAGAGCGGGGGATCAAGGGCGGGGCTTAAGGCAAAACTCAACTGCGCATGCTCTATTCCTCGACAGCCAGGCAAGATGGGTAATTTGTGATGTTTTGCTCTCGAGAATTTCAGGCCCTTTTGTCTTCATGAGTCAATGAGCAGCTCTTAGGAATGAACAAGGCCCCGCCTCCAACACTGCATCCAGTTCTGATTATACATCCATGTAGCAAACAGGTTGTAGTTAAAAGTATGAAGTAACCAGAAACCTTAGCCCAAATTGCTTGGTATGGAAGTGTTGGTCGCTTTGGATGAAAGCCTCAGCTGAATGACATGTAATGAAAGATGTATGATGTGTGATCGCATTCGACGACTTTTCGATCTTGGCGCTTCTGCAACTGTCTGCTCTCGCCATTAACTGTTTTTGCTCCACCCCAGCATCTGACATGTTGCTCTCTTTTCTCAGTTCTGGCTGAGCAAATAGGTGCTCGAGCTAAACCATTTTTTAGGGCGAGAGTTGGGGCAGCTGCAGTGGAAACATAAGAAACTGGTTTGCAATTTATGACTGGCTCTGAACTGGGCCTTGAAACCTCTCAATGGTAAAAGGGTAACGGTTTCTGGTGGCAGTGAGTGTAGTTACAATACTGTAGTAGTTTTGGTAGTAGTAGATGCAGTAGGTGACTTAGGGTCTTACCAGGAGTAGTGAGTGTAGTCCCAGCGTACCACCCGGAACGTCCTCCCCAGGTGGTTTGTCCGTTGAGCATCTTGAGTTTGTCAAACATCCCCTCAGCTCCCACTGTGCCCAGCTGAGGCTTATCACTGACCAGGTTCCTCAGCACTCGATTTATTGATGAAACCTGGGGATGAAAACCACTTTGTTATTACATGATAACAACAATTGTAAAGCGTTGTTGGGCAGAGACTAAAGAACCTAACCCAGGCACGATTGATCCTTAAAAGACAATAACATAAGATATACTTTATTGATCCCAAATTTGGACATTTTTTCATTAGAGCAGCATGTAAAACAAGGTGTTGCAAATAATTACAAAATTAAAAAGAGTAGGAAATGAACAATTATGAAATATAAACATCTCAAAATGGAACATTTAAAGGAACTAAAAAGGTAGAAAATGTACAAGTTGACAGTGAAGATAACATCTGTAAACTATCGGACAAATACAACACTATTGAAGAGCCGAATGACAGCTAACACAATATAAAGCAGGATGTTATTTACATTAAGTGTGCAAGAAAACGGCAGCTTCCTGAGAGCACAAATGAGAAAATCCTCTTAACTGGCTAATATACAGTCACAAACATAATCCATAAAACTGTACACATCTTTAATACAGTTTTTGTTTGTTTCACGGGAAGATTTACTAAGCTAATCCAGCTAGCATTGTCTCTTACTTTCCTGCTTTGCAGTTGTACATATATAAAGATTAACGAAATCTCATTATTGATTTGTTAAAGCATCCAAGAGACATTATAAATCAGCGAATAACATTTGTACTTTTGTAGCAACCATCAGTATTTGTCTATTTTTGCCTTTTTTTAATTGATTTTTTAAAAGTATGCCTACATATCCATTCATTGGTGCATGGATATGACAAATGCAAAATGTGTTTTGCACTAGAAAAGGACAAACGTTTCAGGAATCCCCTCTGCTTTATTTAGATTTTAGTGTATTGCAGTTTGTTTTGACTCTTGCAATTGAATTACGTTTCTTATAGAGATTACATCTGCTTGATCCAGCTGTGCCTCCTATGCCCTACTAATTCACCTCTAGGCCAGCTGCCACAGAGTACAGAAACAAATACATCAGATATTACAATATGTACAAGGTTCTAGTCCAGACTTCTCTCACTTCCTTGCACAACGCTCGCAGTCACATGACTTGGCAGAGGAACAGAAGGGTCTTACGCTGGGTATGTTGTCGTTGGTGCAGACTCCCTCTGCCAGCAGTCGGTCTCTGATCTCCCAGGCAAAGATGGACGGACACTCTCTCTTGTAGTGAGCGATCTTCCCCACCACTTCCTGAGTGGCCACCCTGGGTTTGCTCCCTCCTATGGCTCGAGGACGGATGGAACCTGTCTCGTAATATCTGCCCAGGATTTTACTCACGCAGCCGTTAGACACCTGCACACAAACACAACACAAAACACACTAGTTATTTACTGGGGTAAGAAAAAAGTTTCAGATTGGTAAGTGATCTAAGGCACAATCAATGGGTAAAGTGGACCTCCACTGATTTCTCAGTGTGTTTACAGGTGCTGGGGAAAGATGTGGAAAACAAGATGTACTTTTAAAGCTGTTAATTTCTCCAGAGAGAGCGGTGCACATCTGATGAAAAGCCTCAAGTGATTTGTGTCAGCATTGGTTGAGGGCTTTGAAAATAACTCTGGGGGTGTAAAGTTAGGATTAAGTGAGCTCTGTCACACGCTGCTGCAGGCCAGAGGCTCGAGGGCTGCATTAGCCACTACTAGCATAACACATTGTAGGTCATGTGCTTGCATTGTGGGTAATAGGTGCCACATTTTAAATACAGAGTGTGGAATAAAAGACAAAATATGAAGTCAATATCAATAATATCAAAAGCCAGATTTTTGGTCAACCCAATCATCCATCCCGACTGACTCACTACAAGGCATGCTGGCTTTATTTCAAAATCCTACCACTTCCTTCTTTCACTTTCTTTGACATGATTCACACAAACGCGAAAGCTTGTAAGTTATTTAGCAAATTACTTCTACTCACATTCTCATTTAACTTTGCTTTTTGATATATGGCTGGCTCAGGCTTACCTTGAACCGGCCCCTTGCTGCTATAGGCTTACACTGTTGGGACTGTCATCTTTAACCTCTCTCCTCCTACTTCTCTTTCTCAGGGCACTCCTATTCCTATGTCCTATAAATACATATTACTAACTCAGCATCCAGGTCATCTCCCTTCAGAGTTGTTGTGTCTCTCTCTAATAAAGGTAACATCTTGATCACGCGTCGGCCCTGTTGCTGTGGACCTGCCTGACTTTTCAAGTTATTCTTTTTTTATTTCACCTGGAGGATTTTTAAAATCCTCCTTGACCCATTTCTTGTTATATGTACTATCACAGTGTCAATTTTTACATTTGGATTGTTATTTTCTAATCTTTTGAATCCATACACAATTAAATGTATTGCATGTATGTCCATCCTGGGAGAGGGATCCTCCTCTGTTGCTCTCCCTGATGATTCTAAAATGTTCCATTCTTAATTTTGAGGTCTCTTTGGCAGTATTTCCTTGTACGATGCACAGGTCTAGGGACAGAAGGAGCTGTATTATAAACTAGCTCCCTGAGACAAATGTGTACATAGTGATATTAAGCTATATAAATAAATATTATAAATGTATTGAATCCTTTTAGGAGGACAGTGTTGATGTAGAGCTACATACAAAGTGCACCTGGATGCTGAAACTAACATCTAACCCTTTGTAAAAAAAAATAATTGTGAACTGTGATCCGTATTTTTTAATGCTGATTTTCTGCAACTATTCTACCATTCCTGTAGTCCTGTTGTAATATCTGATACTACTGTTAGTACCACTAATAAAGATGAAATTACCTGCAGTATTCTGGATATGTCACAGGGTCGAGCTCCACTGTGTGCCAGCTCCACTATCTTCTGCCTGGTAGTATCAGGTAAAGGCCTTCCATTCACAAACACACCGCCCAGCTGGTTTACTCCACTGTGACCTACACACACACACATGCACACACACAAAAAGAAAGTAAAGTTTAGTTTACCCTGCAGTGACTTAAAAAAAATGAAGTGGAAATGAACTCTAAGTACATGAACTGACACATACAAGAGAACAACAGCGAGGAGCACAAGTTGGAGGTTGGAAGAAAGGTGTCGTTTTTTATAGAAGATCTTTGTCTTTACAGTACATTCTAGATTTAACCATTTCATACATACCATTGTTGGTTATTACAATGTGAAGTGATGCGATTCGCCCACACGCTTTGAAGGACCTAACCATGCCATTATGACGCATGTGAACTGTTATTGCTTCTGCTTTTATACTAGAGAAGAAAAGGGAATGTGACCTGAGAGACAAAATTGTGGGCTTAAAATTCCCAGGACTGATAAATCTCATATCAATTTAAATCATTTCTCAGAGCATACTGTCATCTACATGTTTCAAATCGATAGGTATTGACAAGCAATCTGTTGAATTTAAGCACTGCATGAAAATTCCAGCTCTCGAAGGGAGGGAGACAAACACTCCTGAAACTGATGGCGTTTTTTTTTTGGTGGGGCTTAAATGCTCCACGTGTTGCAGGTCTGACATGCCTGTGAGCAGGCCTGAGTGTGTGCTGTGACACTGTGCAGGTTAAGTAGGGATTTACACTGAATCAATTGTCTATTGTCTGTTAATGGCTCTGTGGGGGAAAGCATATTGCAGATTTATAAACCTCTCAACAGGACATTAATAAATCATACAATCTGCCAACACGGGCACACAAACACTTACCCAAACACACACACGCACGCACGCACGCACGCACGCACGCACGCACGCACGCACGCACGCACACACACACACACACACACACACACACACACACACACACACACACACACACACACACCCCCAAACACACACACACACACACACACACACACACACACACACACACACACACACACACACACACACACACACACACAGTGTATGCAGTAAAGGGGTTTCACTGTATAGACGCTCGGTGCAGACCGCAGATACAAATAAGCGCAATGCATTAATGTTTTTACCCCAAGGAACATCATTAGTGATCAGTCAACTTTGTTACGTCTGGACATGGGTTTTAGTTTTAGTGCTCCCAGAAATGAAGTCCTGTGCAATTATTCCTGAAGCGTGTTTCTTTTTGACAGTGTCCTTGCAAGAAAATTGACAGAACCCATTGATTGTTCCAATACGTAAATATGATATGTGTTTATATTAGCCTGACAGGTAATTTATGACCAATCTTTGAAGCAATTGGGCCCTACTTTCTTTGGATGATTGTCAACAAAGCAAGTCATTTGAACATATGAGACAGCTGCTAAGTCAATTATTACAAAGATCTACAGACAGTCAGCTATACAAGCTGAACCCCCTGTGTAGTGAATTACTTTTAGCTAACAAACAAAGACGTAAAAAAACACCAGTAATGGAATCTAACAAAGAACATATATACACTAATTTATATCGTACCTTAGTACTAGTTGAGGTACTTGTATCTGAGAATTTTATTTTATGCTAATGTGCTTTTTTATTCCACTATATTTATATTTAGTAACTTTACGAATGAAGATTATAAGCTAATACAAAATATAAATCCACTTAAAATCCACACTAAAAATTGGCATATACTTATAGGTTAAAATATCCAGCAGCAGAATATAAAGTCGTTAGAATTATTTTAAAATTAGCTTAATTAGCACATAAATCAATCAATATTCCTATTCCAGGAATGTAATATATATTATTTTGAACTGGACCATTAACTATTATTTTTACTTTAGATATTTTAGTATATATTGGTGCCTTATTTACAGTAAGTACGATTTTCAATGCAGGAGAGTATTTTTACAATGGTATACTGCCACCTATACTTGAGTATTACACCTGAGTACTTCTACCTCTTTAAAAACACTAAATGAAATTATAAAAATGGTCTCGGCTCGTGTAGAAACTGCAGTTGTCTTTGAGACGGAGGACTATTTCTGCCTCTAGCTCTCCCTCGCGCCGCCTCGCTTCATGTTGCGTTCAGGGGTCGTTTGCTCTGCTGTAGAAATGTTAATCACAGCGTCATTTCCCAGAGGAACACACTGGGGCTTTCCTCTGCTGACACACAATTAATAGACAGACATATGGAGGCAATTTGGCAGTGGTCCCTCTGTGACACAAGCACAAGCACTCACACACACACACACACACACACACACACACACACACACACACACACACACACACACACACACACACACACACACACACACACACACACACACACACACACACACACACACACACATAGAGCAGGCGGGCCCCTGGGACCAGCTCAGCAGCTTTCACTTTAAATCAGCTCATTCACTCTGAACCTGACTTCAATTAACTCCCACTTTAAAGCATGTACTGTTATTCTCAAAGACTTCTTCAAATTAAGCGTTAAAATACGATGTTTGTCCTCCTACACCATGCGATGTGATCTCGTTTCTGGTCTCACATCACTTGTGTTTGCCTGTCTCGGTTTTGTTTGTCTATTTGGTTTGGCATAAAACAAATTTGGTTAGGTTTAGGAAATAGTGGTTTGATAATATTTAAACTCCATTAATTTAGTGAAGTCATTGTTACAATAATAAACACCCAGTAAGTGTTCGGAAATGATTGTGGACATAGTAAAACCTACATTTCAAAAGGAAAAAAACACTCCCATGTTAGGGTGAGGGTTCCCAAGTCTGATGTTATTTTGACAAATCCATCCACCCTGACCTCCATGTTCCCAGATGTTGTTGCTGCGCTCCCATCATGATAACTGTACTATGTTAACTGACTGGAGTTAACCATATGAGGCATTTGTATGCTTCTGCAAAGGCAGTCCTGAACATTACCCTGACTCTGACTGTTCAAGTGTTGACTGTTTGTCACCAGACTTTTCTATTATTTGGGGCTACAGATTAGGTACGCATGTGTGTTTTGGCCCGACAAAGTCAGTGGCACTTTTCGTTTGTACATGATCAATTCGGCAAATGTATTTGAGCATGGCATTGGCAAAGGGCCGCTGCTTTAACTGCATTTCAATGTTTTTGCTGGATGAAGACTTACATAGATGCTGAGAAAAAGGTTTAATGGACTCTTGATATACTAGCATCACAAAGAGGATGAAATGAGGAGCAACAAGAATGTATAGCAAGGTATAGCAGAATCTGACCAGAGTGTTTTTCCCTGGTGTTTCTGACGCAGAGACCCTCTCTAACTGTTGACTCTAATCCATACTAAAACCCATCAAAACAGCAAACGTTTCTTCTTACTGACCAAATGTAACATTCAAATTGGATTCATCATCTTTTACTAATTCTGTCCAAGCATCTACTAAAATTCGGCAGAAACGTAATCCAACAAAGATCAAGCATTGTTGTATTTTCATCCAGTTATTCAGCCCTCTTCTCAGTAGACAACTCTGTGTTTCGTCAATCAATGGACAAAGAGGAAAACCATGACATTCTCTTCACAAACATAGCACAGGGCTTTGTGGTTTCTTTCTAACATAGCTTCTTTTTACCAAAACAGAAATATCAGTCAGGCTATGGCGGGAGAAAATAAAATCCCCACACTCCGGAGAGTTGTGGGATTAAGAAGAAAGGCTCAAGCAGGTCTCTGGGTCAGACAAGCTTTATTGGAGGTATACGCTCTCCGCCTTTCTTGTTATGTCATGTGATAGCTACTTCCGGGCTGCTTGGTAGTGGATATTTTTAGGATAACAAACTTCACGAAGTCTCTGTGTGTTTAAATTGTTCTAAGATGAATAAAAACCATTGCCAAATTAGGTCATGTTCGAGGATTGGTTGTGTTTGTTTTTCTATCAGCTGAATAACAGAAATACTAATGTGGATGAAATTGTGGAGCGGATCCAAATAAAAACTTGGATACACATGCAAGACAGATCCTTATTGTGATGTCGGAATAATAACACAAATGTGTTTGGACTTGAAAAATTCATAAAAACTGTATCAATGTTTTGTTTCAACACTGAAATGCAACACATCAATCAAAGTCAATCAAGTAAAGTTCATTTATAAAACCCAATATCACACATTTTACATTTGTCTCAGTGGACTTTAAAGTTTGTACATAATATGAATACGACACCCTCTCTCCTTGGACCTTCGAATTGGACTAGGAAAAACTTCCTAAGAAACCCCAGAGTTATGCGGGAAAAATGGAAGAAACCTTGGGAAGAGCAACCGAGGAGAGATCCCTCTCCCAGGAAGGACCGACGTGCAATGGATGTCGTGTTAAAATCAAAGAGATAATACATTTCGTCTAAAATGCTGGAAAATGCATGTGTCTAACTAAGAAGACGATGGATCCAGGTGGAATACATCTCCATTGCTCATGAACATGCAGAAGTCAGAAAAACTTCAGCCAAATTCATGAAATTGCACCTGAATGCACCATTTGCAGTTGCAACATCTTTGCTCACTGAGTGCATGTATAAACACATTTTTACCTACAGCAACACCCTGGCACACACACACACACACACACACACACACACACACACACACACACACACACACACACACACACACACACACACACACACACACACACACACACGTCAATGAGAGTGAGTTGAGACGCGGAACAGAAAGTCATAGACTGCAGACTGAACACGTGTCGGTTCAGATCAATTACTAATGTAACCTGAACTTCACTCACTAATAATCTTAGCAGATGAATATTGGTGTTCACCTTCACTCACTCCTCAACGACCTCCAGCTGCTCCATTTCCACAATTTGGAATTAGAATTGATTAAAGTGGAGGTGATGTGATAATAGCACACAGCCAGCCAAACAGAAACCTGCTAAATGTTATGTCAAGCAGCAGCATCCATCAATGCGAAGGGCAAGAAGCAATGCATTGTGGGATTGAAAGCGGTCGGAGGAGTGATGCAGCACGAAGAAACAAGCAGACACACAGAGAGAAGAAATCCACACACCTTCACTGCAGACAGCATGGACCTCTTGTCCCGCAGTAAGAAAGAAGAGATCAGGTGGAGTTCATTGTCAAAAGAGAGATGGTACAGCCCAAAATTCTGACTTCACTATTCCAAATGTACAATAATATTCAAGGGTCCAATCAGATCTTATTTAACAAACACTCACACATGACTAAAAAGTGTGTTATTGATGGAAGATCTGCAACAGTAAATCACAAATTGGGTTTTATATTCTTGTGGTTTGCCAATCATTTCTATCAACAATAATAACAATGTATTCAAACATGCAAACATCATTGCAACAAAGTTTGGGGTAAAAAACATCTCCCTGTGTTTCATGCACTTGCTCATTTACACATTCAGCATTATCTCTTGTTAAGGTGTATAAACAACACGCCTATTTTAAGGATGTTTGTCTGCTCATTTTAGCTTTTTGCATGTCATTTACCGTCACATTCTTATTCCTAATTTCATATGTATACATATAAATGTTAGGGCTGTGAAATCCAACAAAAATGCTCAGTGAGGTTGAGGATGAGATCATGGTTTTAAATGCTTTTGAGCTAAATTAGGTGTATTTTTTTTTTCCGGAAATTAAATTATGGACCTGTGTTAAGTGGTGAACGTAAATAAGTGATGGTTATGTTTGGGTTTAGACAGGACAGAAACAGCCGTCTTCTGTGTTGGTCCCAACATGCACTTTCTTGCTCTTCATACTATGTCACCTGTCTTGACCTAATATTTACGATACAGAAAAAAACATGCGAAAAGCTAAAACTGTGTTAAAACATGAAAATTACTTTCAAATTGTTGAGATACCATGCTGGCAAATACAGTGCAACATTATCATTTATTCTGAGTTCAGTTTTGGGCAAAGACGGTGTATTTCAGTCAACTATTCTCTATCTTTCAGATCACTATAAACCTCTGTGAGGCTACAGGTTCTCTGTAGGTACATCGCTACATGTGTCCCTTTGGGATTGCCACATTCTCTTTTGATTCCTTTTTGTCATATACGGATTATAGCTACTTTAAGACCCAAGATAGAACACTAGAGTTGCATAATTTTAACAGATCTTTGAGCACCAAAAATAAAACGGAGTAAAAACAGCAACCAGAATTTAATTGTGCTATGTAACTGTTGATGCATTTGTTTTTAAAACGATGTGTGATGCAATCATTAAGCACACTTATAACTATGGATACAGTACTATAGAAACAACAAATACTTTATGATGTAACTCACTGTTTTGCATCATGGAGGCCACACCGGTCTCCCAGCTGGTTTGACTTCTGAAATCTGTAAAGAAAAAAATAGATACTGTTATCATGTGCAGAGTCATTTAGGAAACAAACAGGTCATTGTGGTTTCATCTTGTCTTATCAACTTTATTGAGCAAGAGAAAACATTTTTTTTAGAACCATATCAAATGTTTAGGTGAAATAAAAAACCTTGGCACTGTCTCGACAGAGTGACTGAATGCCAAGCCATGTCGTGATTCGTTTAACATATTTCTGAGTCCATAAGGTTTTACACTCGAGTCAGGCATCTTCAGCTTCTACACCATCAAAGATGTATTTTTGTGGACTTTCTACACTACACTCAATAGCATAAATACAAAATAAATAAAAAGCCTCCCACACTCATAATTAAATGAACCAATGTGTGGATCAGCCACTTTGTTTGTTCTCATGGATGACCGTATGTTCTGCAAATAATAGTATTTGTGGATTGCCAAATCTGTAAAACCCTTGTCTTTTGATTCATTATTTTTCAATTCACCTTTTAAATGTTCTTAATTGCATGTTAAAGACTGTTAAGAAAATATGTATCTTTTTTAATATAAGCCCTTATGTCCCCTTCACTTGACAAACAAAACAAAGAAAGTGACGCCCTTTGTAAATATACAAAAGCAAATGTATTAGAAAATATCAGATTTTTGTAAAGGATCTCGTAGCACCTTGCTGACTTATTTTAAATAGTGATCTAAAAGACATTATGGGATTAGGGGAACAACTGTTGCACACTATAAGAACATTAGGGGGTTTATGACAAAAGATATAAACTACAGCAAATAGGAGTGAAATGGCTTTATTGAGAGTAAACTTTAGGCCCAAAAGAAAAAAACACATCCAAGGTTTTACCAATTATAATTTGTTGGTTGAAAGTCAGAAACAGAAGCAGTTTTCTTCCTTTAGGTGTGACGACGTACATCAGCAGGAGATTATGGATGTTCCAACACAGCCACACTGACTGACGTCAAAAATGCTCCTTTTCCATCCATGCAGATTCTCTCAGTTGTTCATGAAACCTTAGAGATCATAGAGACTGAATTTCACTTCATAATGTGCTTTAAAAAATAAGCTCATCGCTGTTAAGGCCAAGTAAGAATTCCAGGCAGTGTTACAGGGCCTACTTTATAAAGATGGAATGAATCATCTATACAAAAATCACACACACTTTATAAACCTGGGCCCTTAAACTAAAACAGGATTCCAAATATGGACTTCTCATTTAGACCAAAGCAACCGAAACCGGTTATGTTTCCCGTATGTTTGTTGATGGTTTAAACCTTTACGTTGTAAAATGAATTAATTAATAACAACAAACACTCCTGGAAATCAGTTAGAATGGCCTGAGATAACGATGAAGAAAATAAAAAAAGAACATCCTGTATTTAGTTCTGTCTGTGTTTTTGATATTAAAAGCTATTTTTCAAATGTTTAAGTATTATTCATATTGTTAAATATAACTTATATCACACATTTATACAAAATGCAGAATGACTTTGTGCAATGTCTAAAGATGTTTATTGTTACTGATAATAAAGTTACTTTGTAGTTTTTGCTTTTTAAGAAATGGTATGGTTACAAGGCATACTTAACAAAATGGGATGGGTTAAAAGGATTGAGTATATTAAAGAAAAGCATAAGAAATAACCCACGAATCATAAAAACAAAAGAAGAAAACAATATCATGTATCTGTTTTTTGTTAACTTTATCTTACAAGTTATAATAAACTCCATTATCCCTAAAAAAAAGTGTCAGGATAATGGCCTTCCAGAGTGACCAGTTTATCTACGTGTTGTCATCAATGCATGTAGAAAGTACAAGCACGTGACATTCATTATTCTTCATCTCAATACTCAAACCAAAGCCTTTCTATCCTGCCTTAAAAAACACGGACCAATAAAGGCTTCAAAGCGCTCTGAAGCTCTTGTCATTAACAACCTGCATAATGAACACACACACGCACGCACGCACGCACGCACGCACGCACACACACACACACACACACACACACACACACACACACACACACACACACACACACACACACACACACACACACACACACACACACCTTGTCCCTGCTCCCTCTCGGCTCTCCCTGCCTGTGAAAGGAGACAAAGGGCCGGGGACGGAGCCGCGGCTCTGCTCGGTAAATACCCGGCATGCTTTGTGTGTCTGCGGGATTTTGGTGTGGTTGCCTCGTTAGTTGCGGCTCGTTAAAAAAGCTGCCACACAAAACCCCGGCGGGGAGCCCAATTTGACCAGTACAAGTGACATAAAGGAGTTCTGTTGAACACACTGATGACAAAATAAAAGTTTCATTCAGCCGCCGGCAGCCGCTGATATCAGACTCACTGCAGAGACTGCAGTTAGCACACTGCACTTTATAGCATCAAGCTAATAGCAATAATAACAATGTTTTTACATGTTTATCAATAACAAGACATGGGCCATTTCGCGTTAAGGCTGCATTTGCTGCTTGAAATGTTAGTCTGGTGTTCTAAGTCGTATCTTCTTTGCGTCCTAGTTTTTAAAAAAGTATACAAAGTAATGTATACTTTATAGAGTAACACATTTATACCGGGCATTCAGTCAACACGGCAATATTAACAACAAACAAAATACAACTTTATAAAACACATTTTGTTCTTCTTGTCTGACATTATGAAACATTATGAGCCGTTCAAAAGAAGTAGCGTGCTTCCATCCTTAACGTTAACATGTGGCATTTAAAGGTATATAAGTTATACAAGTTATAGAAATACATTTAAATAACGTTTTGTTGAATCCCATTATTATGTTATCAATGCATTTATTCATTGATTATTTTTCTTCTGTTAACTTTTGGACAACATCATCAATAGTTTAGCTAATTTCCTAATTGTAAATGTATTTAGTGTCTTCTGAGTAGTATTTCTCTTATAGTTTTGTCTTAGTTATACATTCGGTTTAGTTTTTCTATTCTAAATGTATGTTTCTTACTGGTGTAGTTATTTTATATTTCCTCTTGACATTGATTTTAACACCAATAAAAACTCCTTTTAAGTGAAGAGTTATTCTGCTCTGACTGTGTATTAATAAATAAAAGGAACATGTGTATATTATATTATTTTTAGTATTATCTGTATACTAATATTTTTAGTATTATCTGTATACTTATATCTTCAGTATTATCTGTATAGGCCTACTAATATCTTTAGTGTTTAGAGTTTGTGCTGCCAGTGAGCTCACCTAAAAGTTTGTGCAATTGAAAAAAAGGCGAAAACAGTGCATAAGCTTCAGAATAACTTCAAATAAACGAGCAGAATTTGACCTAAATGTAATCAAATTCAATCTGTAAATGCTGCTTATTCTCTTTAGTCTGTTTCTTTCTACAGCCTCTGCAAGATTAGGCATCAGGTTGCATTCTTGAGATCTCTTAACATATAAGCAAAGCAGCTGAACACTTTTCGAGGATGAAAGAAGCCTGTTTAGAGGATAAGGATATTTTTGACGCTGCTGGTGACATAACATGAGACAATATAGCAGCCAACAAATGAAACATATTTATTAACGTTTTTCATTTAGAGACAGTGAGGGAAAATAAATGTTGCCGAGAAGTACATTATTTCATTGAGCCAATCTGACACTTCTAACAAAATCGCATTTATTTTTAAAGAAAAACACAGGAAACACTTCTGCTTTCTGTATCATAACATACAGAAATGCGTGTTGGTAATGTTGGATGTTCAAAAATAAATCGTGGCTCAGGTGCGCGCGGCAGACAGAGGCTTCTCGTGCCTCTGTCAGAACATATGGAGCATCTCTCTGACACACAGAAATGTTCCAGATTCACATAAGGGATGAATTCACTTCCGACCTGATTAATCATGCAGTTAATTGGATTCAATTTAATTAAGACGTTCATTAACAGCGGACTTAATTAGATCATCAATTAAGACGCACTTTATCGTCTTGTAGTTAGGGATTTTAAAAAGCCCCTGCTCCAAACAGCACGTATTGTTTTACAATTAGAGCAGACGCTTTTTCATATTCAGACCCAGATATCTT
The DNA here is from genome assembly GCF_036324505.1 of Eleginops maclovinus. Taxonomy (NCBI): domain Eukaryota; kingdom Metazoa; phylum Chordata; class Actinopteri; order Perciformes; family Eleginopidae; genus Eleginops; species Eleginops maclovinus. Next base: position 25,913,008 of record NC_086350.1, read on the forward strand.
ATGATGAAGGGCTTTTGAATTTACTCTCAAAAGATTAGCAGTAGCTAGTAGCTATATTTAAATGTTTTTTTTTTTTATGGCTGAGATCGCTTGGGCCTTTCCAGCACTCACTTATTTTTATTCTGGGCCTCCACGAAGAATAACTCAAATAAAAAAGTGCAAGGCCTTTGCTTTATAACTTCATATTTTTGATGGTGGAATAAAACTGATAGGCTAAATGACTTGCTCTTGCGTTTGATGTTAATAGACGATATACATATTATACAAAAATGTATTTTTAGAAGACAATATTAATGATATGGAAGTCTTCACAAGCTACAAATGATTACTTTAAATAGAGAGTTGTGGTTTGTTTTATTATAAGTGTAAAATTAAGCTTTCTCCTCACAAGCAACATTAAAGATGACCTATTTCGATGTTTTTAAAAGATTCCCAAGCATATCGTTAGTTCTCTAACACAAAAGAGTTAGAGAACCTGATTGTGTGTACATTTTTTAGGTTTCAGGCTGCACCTATCGAACGTGGTTTTGCAGCAATATGTTATTCATGTAACTGATCTCAAGAGGCGTGACATAAACGTCAGATTAAATGACGAAACTGCTCAGTTAGACATGTATAAAATAAGGTAAAACACAGCTACATAGTTTTGATATTAACGGAATGAAATGAATCATTTTTAAACTCTAAATGCTCAAAATCTTTTCCGGTCTCAGAGAATAATGAAGCGGAATGAACTCGTTTTCTTTGAGAAATTAGGAGAAAATGATGTTGTTTTTCTCCATAAACGAAGACTATAAAGAGCTTTGCTCCCCACCTATTTTAAAACACGCTTCCTCCGCTGTGTAACTTTGGGTTCGGGGGATTCTCAGATAATAATTTCTGCTCTTACCCTGGTGTTATAATCCACGAGAGAATATGTTCAGAGTTTATGATTGATCCTCATCACTCACTATTGCACGAGCGGCGGCATCACCACGCGGCACGAGCGCAGCTCTGGAGTTGTTGTTTTTTTACATTTGTTTGTTGCTTTGTTTTGTTTGTCTACCTAAAGTTCTTTCTGTTCAACGCTGAACGAGAAGACACAAACAGTTTCTGAGGTCTGTCCGGAACACTTTTTCTGTCAGAATCATTTTTTGTGTCTGGCTGTCAATGTGTTATACAAAATACTTTGTTATTCATTTATGTTTCCGATCTAAAATACATCTAACGGGTTTATCTTGTTTCATTTATTGTAACAGATGTTCCACGGAACATTTCTGGCGCCGGGGAGTGATAAGAAAACTTTCGTTCCTCCTCATTACTTCCTCGGTCCCTTACACTATGTTTTGTGTCATTATTTGGTGCTTTTCCCCCATTCTCCTTTTATACAAGATGATCAGTTGCTGTTATTTTCATCTCTTAACTGCATTTTTGTCTTATTTTTCTCCATCTTTCTCGGTATGTTCTTACTCCAAACATTGCTGTCTTTGCTTCAATTCATCCATCTTCATGTTGTCCTTATCTGCTAAATACACTTTTAAACTCCGGACTGATGGAGAGAAAAGGTGAAATGAGAGGGAGGGAGAGAGTGAGGGAGAGAGGGAGGGAGAGAGAGAAAAAGAAAGAGCGAGCTTACCTTTCTGTGGCATGCTGCAGAGAAGTAGAGTTTTTGCTTCGTTTAGTTTTCCAACAGCTCCTTTCTTCTATTCTTTCCTCCAATTAGTTTCTCCTTGACTGAGGAGACAAGTGCAGAGAGAGACAGAGCTGCTCCTCTGAGGAGGGAGGGAGGGAGGAAGAGTGGGAGGGCCGAGAGACAGCACAGAGAGACAGAGGATGGGAGGAGAGAGAGAGAAGGGGGGGGGGGGGGGGGTGAAGGGTCTAAGCCAGGGTGCTGAAAGCTGGGAGTTTTACAGAGAGAGGGAGTGAGAGTGTGTGTGTGTGTGTGTGTGTTGTGTGTGTGCTGTGATCACTCTCCCACACTTTATCCCTCGCTCAACTTCCGTACAGTTCACTGTGCTCATACAACGGTTCAAATGAGATCCACAAATATAAACATATTCCTTATTTTTCGTGCTTTTTATTTAGAGATTTCAACATTCCATTCAAAAATCTATTCAAAGGCTTTTTAGTCTTTATTTTCTTATTCTTATTTTCTGATCTTCTGAAGTCTCCGGCTCCTTCAAGAATGCAACATATAAGAATAAAATAAGTGCAAGACAATGGGGCAATGGTTCAATAATATGCAGAAATAAGTACACTATTCCTGTAATTAGATAAGATAAAAACAGAATGTAAAATGAAATGCTGTACAGTGTAATATAATACTGCATATTGTAATAATGTAATAAATATGGAGACTATAAACAGATAAATACATAAGAAAGTGATTCAACAACTTGGTGAGGGTTGGGAAACAATTTGGTTAGACATGACAAAAAAATCAAATAAAATCTGAAGCACATGCCTGTGATCTATATCTTAAAGTGGAGAGCTTCATTATCATTACATTCCTTGTTCCCCTAAAGCCTCCCCTCTCCTGCAACAGCAGCAGCACCTGGTTCTTGATCCTTAATTCAATTTATACACTCTCTAATTAGCTGCTATGTTAATGTGTCTTTCAGTTGGCAGGAGCATCTTGTGGAATGCTTTGTCTTTGTGATGTATCACAATGTCCATTATCTTAAATATTAAAGCTGATCAAAACGTTTTGCACAGATGTTAGGACAACGATAAAGATAACAGTTAGCTAAAACAATGAATGATGTTGCAGAAGGTATAAAGACACCACAGAACCAATTCAGACCATAACATGTTGGTAAATATTAAATAAATGATTGCTCTCAAAAGTAAAAGGTTATAAGTTATTCTCGCTTGCTTAACATTTTTTTAAATGAAGCAAAAACATGTTAGACCCTGCAGATCGTTAACAATAAAACCTGTTGACAGTTTAGCTCGTTTGCCAGGGCCTTTAGAATCGCTTTCTCCCATAATATCTAAAAGAACAATGTGGAGGAACTCAAAAAGCTATTTAACTTCTAATTATGTCAAGATAATTAGGCCAAACAAAATCACACACACACACACACACACACACACACACACACACACACACACACACACACACACACACACACACACACACACACACACACACACACACACACACACACACACACACACACACACAAACACAGGCCTTCAAACAGAATTATACCTCCTACATGATTTACAGTGCCTATTGAGATTTGTGGTGGTGTGTGTGTGTGTGTGTGTGTGTGTGTGTGTGTGTGTGTGTGTGTGTGTGTGTGTGTGTGTGTGTGTGTGTGTGTGTGTGTGTGTGTGTGTGTGTGCATGTTGATTACCTAAGACAGAAGAGAAGATACGGCAGTGTGTAAATATTTTGACATTAAAATTCATGTTTAATCTTCAGAAGACACGAGCTTGTTTGGGCTAATATTACACATTTACACTTTTTTCTGATCAGTGAAATTCCAGATGCACATGTATCACATTTAGACGGGGAGATATGCTGATAAATAATCAGCAAGGTCAATAAACAGGCGTGCCACCTTTTATTTTTACCTTGGCCATGCCCTTGGATGTTTGTCTACATGTATTTAATGTGAAAGCATGATAGAGCCAGAGGTTTACATTTTATTTTATGTTGCTCTCATTTAAAGGTTTTGTCCAACAGAGAACAACATGAACTATTACAGGATAAAATCAAAAACTACATTATATCAAGCTAGGACCTTTGGCTTAAGAACTGTAGTTTTCACATTGTTTAACCACATAGGTTATTTTCTCATGATTGACCTATAGGGCAAATACAGGCTCATTTCCTGGAAGAAACACACACAGAATATATATACATATGTCAACTCTAGAAGACAGAGAAATATAAAGACACACACTCAGAATACAATAAATATGCCACTATAAACAAAGGTTAAGATACAGTAATAGGTTTTTTTTTTTAATTGATCATTTTGATGCCTGTTAATTGAGAGTGTATGGATCAGTATAGAGGTGAAATACTGCCCCCTATTTTTTTTTTAGCAGGTGGCTTGGAACTATACACCGGAACTCTTCTTACCAATTGTTTTAATTGTGTGTTTTGCTTCAACCAAAAATCAATAAATATATATTTTGTAAAGTACTTCACCTTTGCATTTTTGGAGTTCAATGCCATTATAGTAACTGTGTAAATGTACAGTACTGTGAGATGAGCGCAGTCTGTGCTGTACAAAGTGAACAACAACAGAAACAAATGTATTTTTAGTTGCATGTAATGTTAAATGTTAATCCTCACAGTACGTCTTCAAATATCTTCTGTGATGCGTGGCCTTGGGGAAAGACTTCATCAATCATTCAACTAAAGCCTATTGTTTTTATTTATTATTTAAATGATTTTGTGTTAACATTCTATGCTTGTACCACTCTGTTCAATCCTTTTGAACTTCACAAGTTTAATTCTACATTTACCTCCTAACACCTTCAGTGTAAAGGTTTTCCTCCCCCTTTTTTTAGCTGACAGAGTAATAACACCTGCTGCCTGTCCATGCTCGTATTAATCACATATTTCACCCTGATGTTTCATGACAACACAGCCAGCCCTGGAAATATTCTTTATATGATCTATATATACATACACCACACTCCTTTGCTCTTCTCTTTTCTCTCCTTTAGGAAGAGAAAGTGTATTTACTTACTTCTGTATGTTTAAAAGAAATTGCCATGTTGGAAAATTGCAATATTTTACTAGTCTACAAGAGTGTGTTCTCATATTCACAGGGCTTGGAAACCAAAACAATTCTCACATGCAACAACAATTCTTTGTTATTGATTGATTTTTTTATCAACACAATGAGTCAACTTTGTAAATTAAAGTATCTGGCTAGGTGCACATTTATTATGTTTTTTATGTTGATATGGAATGCTTCAGTAACATGTTTACTGACAACGTATTTAATTTGTTTTTCATATTCATGTCCAAAGCTTCTTCAGGGTGAATGAAACATAAGGCCGTATTAAAGTACTTGCAGCCCATGGCTTACATTGGAAAAGTTACAACACTTTATTCACATCCCAAACAATCCCTAAGCTTATCCAAAATAGTTTTGTTGTCCTGGAATAACAACACACAGTATGTGAATCCTGCTCTCTGGTTTCAAAGTTGTGTTTTTTTACTTCTCCACAGCGCAAAGGGTCAGGAAAATTAGCTTATCTACAGCTGTAGCCTGATGGAGGTATTAGGGACAGGTTTGTCAGAACTCTGGTGGCCTCCGGTGGACTAAGAGGTCAAATCTGGGTTCTAAATCTTCTGGTGTCTGATGCTTTTATCCAAAGCAACTTACAATAATTCCAGTCAACCATGAAGAAAGAGCTACACAAAGAGGGATGTTTTTATTTAGCCAATGTACAGTAGAAATAGGGAGGTTCTTAGTTTGTGACGGAACATGTGTAGACTTTCTGCTGTCCTGAAATCAAAAGGGAGCTCGTTCCAACATTTTGGAGCCAGGATAGCAAACAGACGTGTTTTAGTTCAGGGATACATGGATCCAACTCGCAGTGATGGAGTAGCAATAGGCTGAAGCATAATGTAATCAGCGAGCGTGCTGGGGTGTAGGGATTAATCATGTCCTGGATGTAGGAAGGGCCTGATACACTCACAGCCAGGTCGGCTAGAACCAGTTTTGAAGCGGATTCAGGCAGGAAGAACCTATGGAGATGAAGGCAGGTCGGGCTGCTGCATTCTGAATTAGCTGGCACTTGCAGGTAGACCAGCCAAGAGGGAGTTGCAGCAGTCAAGGCCTGAGATGATGGGAGCCTAGACCAGAACATTTGTCCAGGAGATACAGGGTCCCACGATTTAATAAGGTCAAACTATAGCATTCTTTTGTGCATCAGTCAATCCTGAAATTAAATACAGAAACATTAGAGTAGAGTATATACTGTATATAAGTGGTTCCCATACTTTTTCAGTCCAGCCCCCTTGGATAATTGGAAATATTGTCCAGTCCCCCTTAACCCGGTTCTGACCTACATTTGTAGGATTTTCTCCGCTAATAATATCAAGACACAAAGATCCAACTATAATCAGATTTTTTTTAATGGATAGAACATCCATTTTTACTTAGTTGGTTCGATAAAATGTGCAAGATAACTGTTACGTAGCAATAAGAAATAAAACATCTATTTTATGTATTTTTAAAATGATAAGAAAGAGCAACCAATGTTTGTTTACAACTTCCTCCTAAGCTTCATGCGCCTTGCAGTACCTCTGCGCCCCACTAGGGGGTCCCACCCCCCACGTTGGGAACCACTGCTGTATATAGAGCAGGGATTCCCAAAGTGTGGTGCGCGAGCTGCCACAAGGGGGTGTGCGAGATGAAACATGTAATGGTGGTCTGGAGTAAAAATATTACAGTGTTGTTTTTTAAGTGGGATTTTTCCATAGGCTACAATAAAAACAGGAACAATAAACATTTCCTTTGTAATCCCTTTTATTTTAAATCAAAAAACTATCATTTATTAGTTTTTGATAGAAACTGTTTCACTGTAGCCTAGGATATATGCGCGCCAACTCTTTTCATTCATTCTTTCAAATAGGATTAACTGGCTGAAATCAGGGAAACTGTCAAGTGGAACGTCTCATGACAAAGTTATTTATATGGCGATAAAACAAAGCGTTGTTGCATTTTTTTGGGGGGTGCGTCAACCCGGTTGGGACGTAGAAGGGGGTGCGCCACAAAAGAAGTTTGGGAACCGCTGATATAGAGTGTCTTGAGCATGTTTTTCCTCAGTGATCATGATGTCTTGGTAAATGTTAAAAGTCTGTATTCTATTATCGTCCCCTTCTGGGTCAGCAGTGGACATATCTTCCCGATAAAGTAGAGAGTGTATCTGAACGTTGGGTTGGAGCAGCGATGTTAACAGTAAAGGCCAGTTGGTCGTCCAGGCAATGTGCAGTCATCTACTGAGAGATGTTTGCCAGACAAGCAAAGATGCGTATGACCTCCTGGGTTTCAGACAGTGGGAAAGACAGAATCAGTTGAGTATCATCTGCATAGCTGTTATTGACAATGTAACGGTTCAGGTTTGGTTGGATTGAGTCACAAAATGACATGACTTGATGTTAAAATAGGAGTTTACGTATGGGGTCTTGATAATGCCTGACTTCCTGCACTGCCAGAGCCACTTGAGGGCTTGTCGCCTTGTTGCTTGCTGATTTTTATTCTTCGTTGTAGGACCGTCTCAATACTTCACAGTCATATTACGCGACATTTGCATATGCCACGGGTCGCTTCTGCAGTTAATTTAATTCAGAGTGGCAGTGTTAAAAGCATTACTATAATTGGCAGTTGCGAGTGGCTTCATCTTTTAGCCGGTTCATGTCAGCCACACATTCAGTTATCTTATGGTCGTCCATCTCTCAGCAGAGAATGAGAAGGAAGCAACGGAGGCTAAGGTATGATCAGATGCTGCTGACCTGAATATTAAACCCTGTCCTGTGTTCTCTATAAGCCTTATTAATGTTTTTTAATTCATGTCTGTAACAGGGTGATATCTCTCCATTCCCTCCTCCCTCCAACCCCCCCCTCCTCATTCTCTACCCTTCTGTCGCTCTTCCTCCATCATTCTCACCCTCTGTCCATCCATCTTACCTTTGTGCTAGGCCTCACATCAGAACCTGTAGTGATATCTCTCTATACCTTTATCCCGCCATGAGGCTATCCCATAGCACATACACTACATGTTATATAGTACTAAAACTGCCTAAAAAAGACCATACAAAAATACAATACAAGAGATCCAAAGTTAGTGTGTTTGTGTGTTTCCATAAGCCCTAGGAAGTGAGTCGGGTGTTATCGTAGAGGTGGTACTTCCATGTCAATTCGGCCCAAAAAAAAAGAGTTTTGCCCGTTACTACACTGAGAAAGAAAGGACTGTGAATCAGGTGGTTTATTTACATAAATCTACTTGCCGGACCAACACGGCCCAGAAAGTCATTGGCTTCTCACTACTCTCCATACAGGAACTCTACACTGCCCGCTGCTTCAGCTGAGTAGCCAACATACCAAAAGACCCTTCCCACCCTGGACACCAGCTGTTTGAACTGCTGCCCTCGGGAAGATGGTTCAGGTCCATCAAATCACAGACAAATAGACTCAAGAAAACAGCTTTTACCCCAGTGCCATAGCTGACCACAGCCAGACAATCACAACACTAATGGAACAGAACTGAACTTATGCTCAACTAACTGTATGCTTACATCCAACTGCACATTATATTCATATACAGTTTTTAGAAAACACACTTATTTTTAGTTTTGTAATCATCAACTGCACTGATAAATAAGTCAAGTCCCAGGTGCAATAACTTACTTAATGACTTGTTTGCACTTTTTACTGCCTTGACCGTATTGCACTGTTTTGAATTTGTATGGTAATGTTGTATTGTTTTTAAGCGTACTGTTTCAAGGTTTCAAGGTTTCAAGGTTTTATTTGTGATATGCACAGCAGATACAGCGTATATGTTGGCAATGAAAATCTTATGTCGCGTGCTCCTCCAACAACTCAACATACATGGTGCAAATAAGATAAATAAAGTAGTGCAAAAAAGAGAGAAGAATATTTACAATATCAACAATAAAGATTTAAGGATGTGAAATATATACATATGTGGAATACATTGAGGGTATTTAAACACTTTACACTGTTGAATGAGGAGGTATGGACAGATGCATATATTACGCATAAACAGATGTATATGGCAGATATGTATAATATATGTGTACTATAAACAGATGTGTATAATATATATATATATATATATGTATGTGTGTACTATAAAAAGATGTGAGTAGACATTCACACAGCTCAGGAGTTCAGCAGTCTTATAGCCTGTGGTATAAAACTGTCCCTGAGTCTGGTAGTCTTGGTCCGGATGCTGCGGTACCGTCTGCCAGACGGCAGCAGACAGAACAGACTGTTGCTGGGGTGATTGGGGTCCTTTAATATCCTACCGGCCTTCTTCCTACACCGCTGGGTGTAGAGGTCCTCCATGGATGGCAGCTCCGTCCTGGTGATGTGCTGAGCAGTTTTCACCACCCTCTGTAGAGTCTTACGGTTGAGGGCGGTGCAACTGCCATACCAGGCGGTGATGCAGCCAGTCAGGATACTCTCGATGGTGCACCTGTAGAAGTTGCAGAGTATCCTGGAGTCCATGTTGAACTTCCGCAGCCTGCGGAGGAAGAAGAGCCGCTGTCGAGCCGTCTTGGATATGACCCTGGTGTGATGTGTCCATGTCAGGTCCTCACTGATGTTTACCCCGAGGAACCTGAAGCTGCTGACTCTCTCCACAGGAGTCCCGTCGATGGTGATGGGTGTGTGTGCCTCTCTCTGCCTCTTCCTGTAGTCCACAATCAGCTCCTTTGTTTTGCTGACGTTGAGATGGAGGTTGTTGTCCTGGCACCAAGATGTCAGGGCTCTGACCTCCTCTCTGTACGCCGTCTCGTCGCCGTCTGTGATCAGGCCGATGACGGTCGTGTCGTCAGCAAACTTGATGATGGTGTTGGAGCGGTGTGTGGCCACGCAGTCGTGCGTGAACAGAGAGTAGAGGAGAGGGCTGAGCACACAACCCTGAGGGGCTCCGGTGTTGAGGGTCAAGGTGGAGGATGTGATGTTCCCCATCCGCACTGCCTGGGATCTGCCCGTTAGGAAGCTCATGATCCAGTCACAGAGGGCGCTGTTGAGCCCAAGGTCCCTGAGCTTAATGATGAGCTTGGAGGGCACAATGGTGTTGAATGCTGAACTGTAGTCAATGAACAGCATTCTCACATAAGTGTTCCTCTGGTCCAGGTGAGAGAGGGCAGTGTGGAGGGTGAGGGAGATGGCATCATCCGTGGACCTGTTTGCTCTGTAGGCAAACTGCATGGGGTCCAGTGAGTCAGGGAGGGTGGAGGTGATAAAAGTTTTGACTAACTGCTCAAAGCACTTCATGAAGATGGAGGTGAGTGTTGAATGTTGAATGTATCATAGTTCCTAATTTAAATTCACTTCATATATTATTTATTAAAGAGTTGAGATTAACTTGTATTGCCAAAATGATACTTATACTGTCTGTTATGTGTGATTGTACCATCGGGAATGCATGGAATTGTGCAGTAGTATGTATTGTGATAATAAAAGGAATCTGAACACTTGAATAGCTCCATATTTAATTATCAGGTCTTAAAAGTTGTAAAATAGGCTAAAAGCGAGCTGAGACCGAATTGAAAAAGTGTTTTGGAGTGCACACGATCCGGGTATTATTATACTTCAGTGCCAGAACTTTTTGACTTCATGCGCCATTGAGAAACATAAACGGGGCCCCGCCTCCAATGCTGTACCCAGTTCTTTTGAGCAACAAAGTATCCAGTTCTGTTTCTTTGCGAGTTAATTCTATTATCCTTGATCATGATTTTGCATAGAATGTAAGCGAGCAGCCAGAGATGACCTTATACTGATGTGTTGTTTCTTCTGGCAAAAACCTTCAAACCAGTAGAAAAGAAACTGTTAGGCCCACTTAGATCCTATTTACATAGCTTGACTCCCCACCACTGAATGGTAGGTAATTGACAATCTTCTGCACCTTTGTAAAACCTCTTTTGTGTCTCTCTGTACAAGCCGAGTCACATTTGACAAAATAACACTCATGATGGTATTGCAAAGTCCTATTACAGGTTGAGCAGGAGACAACAAATAACAGAAAGCTTGCATTACAAGTGTTTAGCTTACGACGTGTGGTTAAGTACCAGAATTCTTGATGTCTTGACCTCTGGTTCTTAAGTAGTGACTGTGGCTCAGAATATTTATGTCAAAGTGATTTGACTGGCTGCTAAGAAAATGGCATTCTGGACTGTCAGTCAATGGTGTTCACACTTTTTGGTTTAGTTGCCATGAATGAGTCATGAAGTTTTAAAAAAATATAATATAAAGTGTGTCACTGTTCCTACCAGAGGGTTCATAGAACTAAATACCGAACAAAAGCACCAACAATTATAATCTCTTGAAATGAATTCCTGAGTAAGACAATATTTATAAAATGTAGCTTCTCTGATTTCAACCAAACCTTTAGGGGCAATAGAGTGGTACAGCAATGAGTCCTAAAACCCTGAAGTTAGCATTTGAACAATTCTGCTAAATTGTCTTCTTCTCAAAGTCAATTTTATTTTTTTACGTAAGGTCTGTAGATTTTAACGTTTTGTTCGACAATATAAAATGCGTCAGTAATTACTCCACTACCCTTGTCTTAAAAACAGCGGTTGCTAACAAGTGTCTAAATGAGACTAAACGCCATACCGCTAAACATTAGCCGCCTTTATAGCTTAGCCTTGTCGCAGTGAAGTCGTGATTTTAGTTTCCTGTTTTATTTTATATATTTTTAATTCTGGCTCTAGCATTTATTCTTCAAAAATCATTAGAGGGGTTTCAATATGTGGACACTATAATACTTAGACATTTCATTCATTAAGATAAACATTTTCAGGAATATTCCGGAACACAACGGAAAAATGTCATTCCTTTTTGTCGAGGGAGCCCGGGCAATGTCACCTTCCGGGTTGGCATAAAAAATCTGTCAACCCTGCCCTACTTTTTTACTGTATATGAGTCTTTGAAATAATTTGACAAATTGGCTTCCATATGACGGTTAACTACACTTACAATGATAAGAACAATTTAGCTCAACATCACAGCAGTGAGTTTTTGTAACCCAAATGATCTAAATGAGCCTCTGCTCATTGCCACCTAACATGACTTGTGTAAAATAACAGCATCACTGTCATCAGAGAGCAGATCAGTAGCCCTGCAATTACCGCTGCTGTCAGAGGTCTGGTTTGTCTCTGCAAATGAAGAGGAGATTAATTCACCGGCACTCTCTGATGGACAGCGTCGGAAAGAGGACACAGCAACCGCTTGACCCCGGCTGACAGTAACACATGTCAACACTACTCTCTGTCCCCAGCTCCTCCTCCACCTCCTCCATTTCCTTTAGCCCCCCCCCACTTCTCCTCCTTTCTCCATCATTTCCTCCTCTTTGTCCTCCTCCTACTGTCGTCTCCACTCATACCACCTCTGCCCCCTTCCAACTTTACCTCCGATTCTACCTTCCTCCACCTCCGTGTGCTACCCGTCCTCCTCCTCGTGTCTTAGGAGCTGAGTTTCTGTCTGATGCTGACAGCTAACAAGTAATTACAGGTAATCATCTAAATGGACAGTAATTACTTCAAGCAGGGAGTGGCTGGAGTTTGTCTTTACAATGTTGTGAGCTGGAACCTAGCCCTTGACTTACTTTTGTATGTCTTAACCCGGCAGCGCGCGCACACACACACACCCACACACACACACACAAAGCAGGCACTGGTAATGGAGTGGTGCAGTGATGATACATTTGTCAGCCCGGAAGTTTAGCATCACAAGGGCTCCCTCGACAAAAGCATAGTTATTCTTTAATTGGATATTGGAATATTCCATAAAATAAAATCTGTTGCAAACACACGTGTATGATACTTACAGCTTTTGTTCAGAATGATAGTCTCCTCATATTAGCACCACTTTTATGATTTTTAAGCAAAACTGCAATTGCCACGAGTATAAAGCAAACGTTTGGCTATAAACAAACAACGTCACGGTCACATGACTGCACCAACGCTAAGCTAAATGTGGCTAATGTTTGGTGTGATGATGTTTAGTAGGGTCGCTGAACCTGCATACAGAAACCGCTCTCTGTGCATGGATCGCTGTGCATTCCCGTGTGGGTGTTTTAAGACTCCCCTGATGCTCACCCAATTCATACTTGTAATTTTTCCATCTACAGCCAATCAGATGTCTCCTCCATTCTAAGCCAGTCACATGAGCGCACCCCTACGAGGGTATGATTTCTTGCGTTCATGACGAAGCGCTTCATATACGCATTTTGTGCTGTCCGGAGCTGACAGGTCAACTTCGACATGGCGTCTAGCACAAGTGTCAGTGATAAGGCCTGGCGCCAGGATAGAAAATGGCTTCCTTGAAGAAGAAAATGACAAGTACAAATCGGGTGACCGTCAGGAGAGTCTCAAAAAACCCACACACTGAAAGCGGTTTGTGTTCGCAGGTTCAGCGGTTTGACACGGAAAACAAATATGTGTGGATCAAAAATACACATGTGAAACTTTTTTCTGTATTTGGATTTTATTTACATGTATGTGAAACGGAACATATTTGTTTGTGCATTGAAAATACAAGTGTGAATGCTTTTACGGATCATGAAATACAAGTGTGAATCCTTCTGTGTGCATTCGTGAATTATGAGACTGATATGACCCCATATTAAACGCCAAATTATGTTCCAAACCACATCCAGCATTATTTCTGAAACACTTCTCAGTGTTTACCACTAGAACAGAGACATTATATGTATTATATAAACAACAACTCTAAGTCCCTCCTGCAGACATCCTGCTGAACACACAGACACACAGAAGTGCTCAGAGGGGATTCACCTCAAGACTGTATATGGGGGATGATAGGTTGGGAACTGGTCACGTGGGCGAGACGTTGCCAGGAGTTCAATGTAAAGCCAGTCCACATTTCAGTTATGACGTCATAACCGAAGCAAATCTGGATCAGCTCGTTTGTACCCCCGTTTTTAGAGATGTGGGTAAGGAGGAAAAGAGAGAGGGTTGTATTTTCTGACACTTTGTGAGTGTACTTACACACCGGGGACACACTTATGTATAGAAGACATAATAATAGGGGACCTTTAAAATTAGTTGATAATCTGAACAAAGTGTCTCTGTTTAATGACAGAAGAAAAATAAATCCATTCCAAAACCCTTGACTTATTTTCAGTTCAAATATGGTCTCTGAATGTTTGCATTGGTCTTCCTCCTGGTCTGAGGTAGGGTGGTGTTCACACAGACAGATTTCTGGTATTCGTTTAGCCTCATGTCTAGGCTTCTTACTGTTTCACTAATGTAGTGTTCCCCACATTAATGAGATGGCCAAGTGTTGTCTTTCAAACAGAGAGTAGGTTAATATAACCATGAGCCAATCAATCCAAGTAGCTACACATTAACCCACCACATACCAAACAAAATGTGTACCATTAAATAATATTTTGGTTGTTTGCAGCCTTTAAAATTATAAATGACAGCAATATATTTGCCTTATGCTATCTTGTAAAAGATTAAACATTTAGACTACCACATGCAGATGTGACTTTATGGAATGGATGCATTCAAGATGAATATAAAACTATTGATTTAGCCAAACAAACATTTGAATTTGATGATGTCAGGGGGTTCCGGTTGTTTATTACGGTGGCTGAAATGTGCAAACAAGTCAAAATGGCCCCAAACCACTAGGTATAGGGCAGATATACTAAGACTAAGAGAACTCTTTTACAGATGGCAAGAGCGTGTTGAAGGCGGGACCGAAGAGGGGGATGACTTGGTGCTAGTAAGAATTATCAATATATTATGACGGAACATTAAAGGACATAATTCAATGTTGCCCAACGGACCGGTTGGTGTTTAATAACCAATAAACCTCAGAAGAATGTATAATCAAATATCATTAGAGATGGGTCATGACTATGTCATCAGAAGGCGACAGAAGAAGATGATGAAGCAGAATGTGCCGAGGACCCGCCCCCGTCGGTGTCAGCCAATGGAAGAAGGCTAAATAAGAGGCGGGGATACGGCCATGTGTCGACAAGAGGCCAATAGGATCCAGCCCCTGCTGCCAAACAATGGGAGAAAAGTTTACACCAAAACAAAGATGTTAAATGTTAAAATGTGTTGTGATGCGGGAGCTCGAGGCCTTTTCCATGCTACTTATAGTCGGTCTGACAACCGGACTAACAAAACAAGAATTAAGCCAACAGTTTTGGCGGAACGAAAGGACGACCTTCACAGCCACCTGCAAAGAGGCCCGAGCCCTAGAACAGGAATTGCATGATGGAGATGACGCCTGAAAAAACTCAGAGTTAAACCTGAAGTTACCTCGCATACCTCAAATCCTGTTTCGTCGTACAGGCCTCAGATTCATCTGATGCCAGATTTTTGGTCCTTTTTGGTGTTTATTTGCAATAGTTTCTAAAGCGGCAATGACTTCTCCTCGTGGAAGTGTTTCAGGCTGTTCAGCGGGGTTTCATCTTTTAGTCACCGTAGTAAATGAACTGCTCCGAGACCGCTGGTATGAAGCACTATGAATAAAAATAGATTTTCCCAAATTATTCTATAGTGTCACCAGCGATATAAAATTGACAGGACCTCTTCCTGTGGATTGATTTCCCTGCACACAGTCCATTGATCAGAGCGTCCTTAGCAACAGTCTGCTATTGCAAAAGATCAAACAGTTAAATATCCAAATCAACCAATGTTTTAAAGACCACTACCATAATTATCTTCCAAAATGATATGATTGTCATAATTTCCTTTTTGTATCCTGGTAAACACAATCAGACCTAAATTATAAAGGCATTACAACATGCAGAGCTGTCATCGCATAATGTTTAATAGTTCTCATTTTCACATGCCGTGCTGTCCACGTTTTATGTCTTACAGTCTGAAAATATATAGTAATATTAATATTCATCAAGACCTATGATATATGAGCCTTATCAAGTCAAACTGACCCAGAAAAGTAATTTGATTATTGGTACCCCGTCTTAAAAAATGTAAAGAAAATTACCATGCCATCACCCAGTCAATTACTAATATCATTTATGCGATATTAGTGCTGCTAGTACCTTCTGAGTGAAAACTGAACCCACTAGGCATGTTAAACCAGGCTGTTAGACTATGGATAGGAGTCACTTGAGGTCAAATTGGGCCATTAATGTAAATTGGTTACCGGTGTCTTCACATGAAGACAGTGCTGTTTTGGATTTATATACCATCATTTAGAAAATGAATATCTTTCATGAAAATAACTCAAACCCTCATGACAGAGAAGGCTCTAATAATTTAATCACCTATGTTGGATATATTTTAATCCAATCATGGCTGGATGTTACAATGACAGGGGAATAATCTTTAAGAGTTATGTAGTGATTATTAAAAAGTGTAAACTGCAGATTATCTAAACCAATGTTTTCAATTATTTGAGCAAACCCGATATATCCTAGTTCCTCATTGCACAGAAAAACTCACAATTTCATGGATGACTTAATTGAAATAAATGTATTTCTTAATGTTTGGCTTTATTTTCTCTCACAAAAAAGTGGTTAACAGTAAAATGTACCCAGCCAAGCCCGCCCTTTCTCTCTGTTCCACAGTAGGATCTGCTGTCAACTATTTTATGAGCTGGTGGCCTTCACTCTTCTAAGGGCATGTGGCTGCTCTTTTCAGTCAAATTGCATTTGTCCATATTAAGTGAAAGATACACCAATAGCTGGGTTTCAGTCACGTGATTATGATGACGCGCGAAGGTGGCGCAATTTGAGATGGAGGGCAGGAAGTAAAAATGGACTATGGAGGAAACCGTTGCAGAGAGTCCGTATTGTACGGATTTAGATCCAGTTTCAAGACAAAGATACAAGCAATTAATTAACAAATCTGTTGGACCTGACCCATATCTCATGAAGATGAGTGAGTTTTCGACAGAACCTAAAGATTTGCCGACAATCGAGGCTGTTGATATCACAAAGTATCTGGTCCTTCAGACATCCTACTACACCAAACTGCAGATGAAAGTCTATAAAAGTCTGGAGGCATATCACTTTTTTGTCAGCGGTTGGGTCCACAGCCTCGGTACCAAACGGCTCCACGATGATCATCGTTTGGTCTTCACCAGGGTGAGTGTTTGTTGTAAGACATCCGCCATGACGTCTGTCAGTTCGTGCGTGGCAACAGGACATTTATGGAGACAGGGACAGTGTTGGATGAAGGGAGGAGGGGACAACCAAGAGCATCTGAGGAAAACATCCAGCCTTTGATCGTTCTCTCTCATCCATCCGTACTACTGCGATTGTACGCGTACGTGCTTGAAAACCGAATTCGAGGTTTGCATAGATTTTCTGACGATCACATTTGTAATATTTAATAATAATGCTGGTTACACATCTTAGTACAATAATTGACCTTGATCATTTAATGTCCCATTCCCACTGATGCCCTCTGATTGTGGGTTGTCAGCTGGCTGCTTCGGTTAGGAGCTCTCGGCTGTCTGCTTCAGATCCGGGCTCATATCCAGGCTCTCAGCAGTCTGTTGGAGATCCAACATAGCCTCAGCACATTCCGACTGTCTCTGTTGGTGTTCCTATAGCTTCATCCTCTGCTGTCGTTGAAGAGATGCCTCTGATTTGGACTTAGTTTTTTGGTAACCGAGTTTGACCGTCGTAGCCCAGTCTACCGACTCAACGTCACTCAAAGCGCTAGGGCAGCCTAAAAAGTCCCAATGAAGTCCCTATTAGACTACCGGCAACTTAATAATCATTACTAAGTAACAGAGCATTTGACGACAACCAAATGCTATATAAACACAGCCACAAAAACCAAGTGGTCGCTGCAGACATGGCATTAGCAGACTCTGCTCCTCCCGACCGCAGACGTAGGTTTAAAATCCACTTTTTACGGCGTAGTTCTGAGAGCTTTTTACATGTCTCACCTTTGGCAACGACAATCTTTGTTACTCTATAAAACACCTTTTCCTTTTCTCGGTTAGAACGATTGGAGCCGCCGTAAACTACACAAAACATTAGCATTTTTTCAGACGGCAGATCCTCAGAAGCTACTTCACTTCCTGCCCTCCATCTGAATTTCGCGCTCTCGCGATGCAGCAGTGTGACGTCACGTGAAACCAACCTATTGGATGATAAATGTATTTTATGGCATTTCTATTTATGAAAGCTATATTTAATTTTCACATCTTATGGAAGCAGATATAATCAGGCGTGGCTATTAACCTGATAACATGTTATTGCCATGTGGCACAAATGCATGACTCAACACAAAGTTAAAACATCTAAAAAGTCGTTTCTCAAAAAAGAAAACAAAAGTACAACAAAAAAACACTCTTTTAGAGGCAAAACGTTCTAAACATGAAACAAGGGGTGACAAGCAGAGGTTTCACTTTACTTTTTTATTCCAATTCTAACTTTGGTCATGAAGAATATATGTTTCACTGTTGTCCACGTTCATAAAGCATAATACAACACCATCAGAGAGCACGGTGCAGAGTAGATGTGCTTTCAGTGGTCCTGTACAGAGAACTGTAGTTTCCTCACAGCAGACGCACATTAATAACGTCTGCTGGCGCATCATGAATACGTAGGACAGTGTAAGTGCAGTCGGATTCTCAAAGCACCTCAGTCCTTTTGAATTCCCCTATCCACTATTCCTTCACCCCGTGACATTTCACACAGAGGTCAAGGAATAGTGGTTAGGAAAAGACAACGAGCTGATTTTTTGACAATTCCACTGCAACCGAGGACTAACGGGACACAGGTGGAAACAATCACGGGAGGGGCTGACAACCACACAGGCAGGAAACACACAATGGCAGCAAGTAAAGGGCTCTGAAACAAAATGGGAAGGAAAGCACAAAATAAAACAGGAAGTGCATGACGAGACTAGACATGGATGAATGTAACTTAGCATGTGAACAACGAGACATGACTAAATATGGACTTTAAACTAAAAATGAAGCATAGCATAAACCTGATGGATAATTTAACATGAAATGAGTAAATTAGGAGACATGACGTGATGTTACAGTAATGGGGTTACATACTCAGCATACAAAAAAAGTTAACGGTTTTCTTTATTACAGAAGAATTCCAATGTTATAACACAATTTAAAATAAAGATAAATACATTACAACGCACATGCTTCAAAAAGTGAAACGAATCTCCACAAAACAATTGCTAATCAGCCATCATAGTGTGTTTAATCTGTCACTGTGGAGTTGAATAATTTATAATGTACAGGCATGACAAGAACTTTGACACGGTTAAAAGTATGAATTGAACCCAACCTCAATTCCATCTCGGGCAAATATATTGTTAGCTGAATCTGGGTTAAAGCAGTTGATGGCTTGGCTTCATGATAATAATAATAATCCTATTTTTATTATACACTTCAGTAAAATTATTGGTATTTACTTTCTCTTGGATTCATTTGCATTGCATTTGATACTGAAGAAACCCAAAAGCAAGGGAAAATAATCAGGCTAAATTATTATTTTATTTTGATACTTAGATTAGGTTATTTACTATAATTTTTAGAATATTTTAAGTAACTATTTCTGGGTTTAATATTCTGCCGTTTTTCCCGCAGACTAACAAAGGGAGAGCGACTACAGTGTATGAGAAACAGTATTTGTATGGTTTGTATTTGGTAATACTTCAGAAAATTGAAAATAAGGCATTACATTAGTCATAATATAAAAACTTACAAAATGTATTGCAACTGTACAACAGGGAAAGAAAAGACTTAAACTGGCTTAAACAAGATCTATGAAAAATAAGATGACATGGAGGAAGAGTGCACAAGAAAGGTATGATAAAGCTTGTGCATTTTATAAAGGAACAAATTAAAAGTGTGATTTTAGGTATAACTAAGTGTATGTGTGACTCGAGGGCCTTGGGGTGTCTTGGGTTTGTGATTCACCTTTAAGGATTGCTAATAGTCCGCTGCAGGAGGTTCTATTTGTGAACGCTCCTAAAGACAGCCGAAACACTTTGCAGACGTCTTCATCCATTTCCTTCTTTCATGCTCTGAGCTGTGGTGCTCTTGACACTGAGAGCCATCGTTCATCTTTAGAGCTGTGACATCTCCTGTCTCAGTGTGATGGGTGATCTCTCTCCCCGCTCTAATGACTATTATCTTTAATTCGCAGAGTCTCAATTAACGGCTTACTGCAGGTCAGTGATTAACAATTAGCTGATAAAGACCCTGACACACTAACAGGACCAGGGAAGGGGGCTGAGGGGCACCATCACAGAAAAGAAGTGCTCAAATTAATGTTTTTTTTTTCTTCTAAGATGCAGATGTTTAAAGGGAGATATCTTTAAATTGCTTTTTGTGCTTGAAATGTAGAAAATGTACTTCACTCCTGTGTGTATAGTTTGATGAAGTTGCCAATATCCTTTATCAATCGTCCCTACAGGTCTTCACATAGCACATAAGAACATCTGAAAACATTGCACATTGACAAGTGCTAATCTATTGTTTATCTCCGGGAGACGCATTGGTTACACATACACCAACAGCTGCCCCTCCAGCCACCAGTCTCTGAAGCTCCTGAAGTTTGCGGATGACACCACCCTCATTGGACTCATCTCCGGTGGAGACGAGTCCGCCTCCAGGTGGGAAATGGACCATCTGGTGACCTGGTGCATTGACAACGACCTGGAGGTCAATGCTCTAAAGACAGTAGAGATGGTTGTGGACTTCAGGAAGAACGCAGCCCCACCCGCCCCCATCACTCTGTGTGACTCCCCAGTCACTGCTGTGGAGTCCTTCCACTTCCTGGGCCCCATCATCACCCAGGACCTCAAGTGGCAGATCAGCTCCCTCGCCAAAGAAGCCCAGAAGAGGATGTTCTTCCCGAGGCAGCTGAAGAAATTCAACTGGCCAAAGACGATGATAGGGAACTTCTAGACCCCCATCATCGAGTCCATCCTCACCTCCTCCATCACCATCTGGTACGCTGCAGCTACAGCCAAGGACAATGGCAGGCTGCAGCATATCATCCGCTCTGCAGAGAGGGTTACCAGCTGCAATCTGCAATCCCTCCACACCTCCAGGACCCTGAGGCTGGCAGAGAAGATTGTGGCCGACCCTCCCACCCTGGACACAAACTGTTCACCCCAATCCCCTCTGGCAGGTGGCTGCACTCCATCAGGACCAAAAGCTCTCGTCACCTGAACAGTCTTTCTTGTTATTAAAGGTTTTTTTTCAAATGTATGTATGAAACCCTCTTTATTAGTCACATACGTGCACACATACACAGTGAAATTGATCCTCTGCATTTAACCCATCCTAGTACTAGGAGCAGTGGGCAGTTATCGTGCAGCGCCCGGGGAGCAATGGGGAGGGGGGATTGGAGGTGTCCGGTGCCTTGCTCAAGGGCAGCAGGGCCTAGGAGGTGAACTGGGACCTCTCCAAGTAGCACTCCACTTTCCATATTTCATGTCTGTTTGGGGACTTGAACCGGCGACCCTACGATTCCCAGTCCAAGCCCCTACTTACTGAGCCACTGCTGGACACTGCTGGACATGTATATGTATAAACCGAATCCACCACAACAAATTCCTTGTATGTGTTGACCTACTTGGCAAAAATCCTGTTTCTGACAACTTTAAAATTTATGTTGATAAAAAAGTTTTCTAACATTTCTAACCAGGAAACTATGACTATTGCGGATCTCCAGTGCTTGGCTAACAACCATGATAGCCAGCTTACTGACTTTCACGCTAATGTTAGCACGCTAACTAATCTGGTGTATTTCCTCTACAAGAAAAGTGAGGACATTGAGGGACGCTCAAGATGGAATAATGTTTCATGGGTGGGCTGGACTGCGGGCCGGCCAAAGTCCTAAAAGATCTTCTCGCTCCTATCATATCCCTCACGCTAGGCCTGAAGATGCGGAACCCCCCGTCCACGTGTTAGTCGAATCGACTTGTTTCAAGTTTGGAACCACATCTTTCTCCGACCTTTTGTATTAATAGGGGTATTTCAATATTCACTGATTAATCTCAATGGGGGCCGGCTAACAGGGTAACTCTCAAGAGGCGGTATTATCTTCAGACTGACATGACAACGCATTTGACAATGTTGAGTTGACTTTTCTTATACTTAAGAGACATTTGGCTTCAAGAAAATATAATTTCTTGGATTAAGCTACTGTTCTTTCCTCCCCAAGCCTCTGTCGGGACAAATAATCTTAAATCTGAACATCTTCGTCTTTATCGCTCTACAAGCCAGGGCTGTTTCTAGAGTCAGTTCTATTTGCAATTGCCTTTGAAAGCACAACAGTCCAACCCCTACATCACAACTATACTGAGAAATGGTGTAGAGTCCAAAGTTTGTCTCTATGCAGATGATTCTAGCCTGCTTCTCTCTGTCCGTGCAGCCCTTGCCAACTTTCTTGATACAAATGGTATTTTAACAAAAGTGAAATACTTTAAATTAAAACGGCTGCTAAGAATGAACCTTTACACTACATACACTTTAGTGGCCATACATGGGTATCCATGTTACAGATTGCACAAGTCAATTCCATTTAAATGTATATATGCCTTGATTCCCATGCATACCACTTTTTCTTTCACAGGCTTTTTTGTCGTTAAGTTGATATCTTGATCTTTTGCCAAGATTTTTGTCAACAATACTAAATATCAGGCTATATTATCGGGCAGCCATTATGAGGGGTATTGCCTTCAATATAAAGCCTCTGATGCACATTCAACGTGGCTGGTTATGAAGGCAAAATTAATAAAAGAAAATAATTGAAGGCTCTAGTACACTTTCCTGTTCATTATTCCACCTCTCTCTAATGTGATGTATCTTTCCACACACATCCCACCTGACTGTGTCTGATAGAGCTGATTGTCTCAACATTTTTGGCTTTCTTTATTCATGACTGAAATGTTCCGAACAGATTAATTTCTGCCAAGGGAAGGGAAGGGAAGGGAAGGGAAGGGTATTTGTGAAAATCCCCAAAATAATTTTGAAAATAACCCTCTGCAACTCTGTATGGCGGACTGTGAACTTAATAGCAATTGGGGGAATTGAAACACACACACACACACACACACAGACACACACACAAATGCTTACACAGAGCAGCAAAAGATCCGCCATCCCCTCCCCCCTTTCTGTCACACACACCCACTCACACACACCCACACAGTTAATAGCTGCTAAGAAATCACATTTGGTAAATTGCATTGTGGCACTAACCTTTTCTCTAGTAATTAAATGAGTGAGGAGAGGAGGCCTGCCTTAATGAAGTAAGCAATTTACTATTACACACACACACACACACACACACACACGGTCGGCTGGGGAGGGTCAGTTTATGAAGATTTTTCAAATAAGATATTTTAATTTCTTGTTGTTGTTTCAGTATTTTTTTCTTCACCATCACATTCATAACCTCAGCTATGAACAGTTTTGAGATTAAAATCCTAAAGAGAAGGCGAACTTTGAGAGGAACTTTGAGGATCGTGCAATGATTGGGAATGTTTGGGAATTGCAATTAAAAAAACACTTCTAAATGTTTGGGGTTTTAAATGGAAAAATAATGAACAATTTGATCATTGTGTATCTTTTCAGCCGGAAAATAAACACATTCTCGATTCTGTATTTGGACTCTTTGGCCAGAACTCAAGGCAGAGATTCTCTTATAGAGAGATATAGGGACTAGGGTGAGATTCTGAAAAGGCGTGTGAAATTGATAGGCTGATTGATGCCTCACACCTTGTAGAGGTTAACAGGTAATTTTAAATTCCAGCACTTACCTATGCTGATGAATGAGTAATGGGTAATGTTCGAAAGGAAAGGATAACAAACACCTATCCATCCTAGAGTACAGTATTCCAGCTTCCCTTCCCCCATCAACGTTTCTGGCTCTTTATAACCCTTTTTTAGGGTTCCCTATTTTTTTATTGTCTACCATGTTGCCCCTCACCAGTTGAGTGTGCTGGTAAAATACACCACAAGAACTACCCTGAAGCAAGCTGATCAGATGGCCCAAATGCCTTTGCTGTCCCTTTTAGCTCCAAACGAACAGCGTCTTTACTCCGATGTCTGAGCTTCTCACCCTATCACTAAGCCCACCCCATGGATGAATCCAACTTCAGTCGCCTGGGTACAGGATCACTTTCTTTTGGTCACTACCCAGAGTTCATGACCATAGGTAAGGTTTGCAACAGACTGGTAAATCCAGAGCTATTCCCTCTGGCTCATCGCCCACTTCACCAAAACAGTCCATTATAACACTTGCATGACTGCTGTTGCAGCATCCAAATGCCTTTCCATCTCACGTTTCAGTTTACCCTCACTTGTATACAAAACCCGAAATTCAAAACCCACCTGAGACTCAATTCAGAGGGTGCAATAAACCAGAATTGCAGCCAGAACTTAAACATCAGCCTTGGAGGTTATGACTCATCCCGAATTTGTTTAAGACCATGGTCTGAGGAAGCAAACAGATCCACGCTAGAGATGCAATTTTATTGGTTATGCAATCCCAAACACAAGAGACAAAGATGAGGTTCTTTTGTAGAGT